>NC_061520.1:3387500-3545000 GCF_022379125.1 Scophthalmus maximus
TGAATATATGAATTATAATGCCATTTCTTTTAATGCCATATGTGAGTCCAACATTGTGATAGGGTGTTTGGTCTGTAACACCGTGACAAACATTTATGAATAATTCATGTAATTACTGGATTATTATTATTTTTGTTGCTTCACTGAGACTGAAGTCTGGACTAACACTATTTTTACAGTTTCCTCTCATTCTTCAGTTTTCCAAATTCTTGATCAGATCACATTTTTACTGGACGTCACACTACATGTGTCTGCAAACCTGTTTTTTTTATATTTATACATGATTATGTAGATTATGCAGAAATTATATGAGTATTCGTGAGGCTGTAGTATTACTTATATCCATATGGCCCTTATCAAAAGTCTTCACGGCTGATGCATCATGGTGTGTAAGTAGGGCTGCGACTGACGATTTTTTAAATTATCAATTCATCTGTCCATTATCTTTTAGATTTAATCGGTTGGTTGTTCGGTCGATAAAATTATGAAAAATGCAGATTGTGTTTCCCGAATCACCAAGATGATGTTTTGTTTTGTCCACACACCAAAGATATTCAGTTCACTGTCACAGAGGAGCAAAGAAACCAGAACATATTCACATTTAAGAAGCTGAAATCAGAGAATTTTGAGCTTTTTTTTTTTTTACCATAAAAACTACTTGATATCAAACATCAAAATAGTTTAGTAGTAGATTACTAATGGATCAACTGTTGCATCTCTATATCAGAGTTCTTATTGTTCATGTGTAAAATACATAGTACAAGTAAATAGGCAGCGACCAAAATGTCTGTTATGCCCCAACTTCCCCTTTTGATTCAACTTCATTACATTATTTGTTGTCGTCGGTGGTGAAGGATGTAAACCACAGTGACATGTGCATCATGTCTCCTCAGCCCCTCGTCGGCTGCTTGTAAATATCATTATAGTTATGAAGGAGGCAGCGACTCCAGCTGTCAGAAAGGCGCTGCGGGCGGCACATGTACACGTTGGCAGTTAATATCCAACAACACAAGACAACAGGACCGCCGGCGTGTGGCCCACGTCGGACACGTACTGCGTGCGTGTGCGTGTGCGTGTGCGCGCCCCCTGAGGGTCCACACATGGGAAGTGAGTGAAACGGGAAACCTCACGACTGATTGGCCGGGTCAAAGTCGGTCCTGCGAAATTTCACAGCCAGCGCAGAGAGACGCCGAGCCCCCTCCCTGCCCGCGACGCAAGAGGAGAGAGACTTCTTCCTCTTCTCCCTCCTGTCGTCACCCTCCTGTGAACGAAGAAGAGGACAAAAATGCAGCAGTGTGTTGCGTCTCGACATGTCGTCTGGTCCTCTGACCCGGGAACAGCTCTGAGGCCCGGCTGCCAAACATCCCACTCAAAATCTACAAATCTGTGTCCACGCTGGTCTTCATGCTGTGACACAGCGTGATGTTTCCTTTGCTCCATAGAGACCGATCGTCAGACGCTTACGAAATGTAGGAGCTGACACTGTCCTGCTGTATCACACCATCTTCTATATTCATTGCTATTAACATCCACCACACTTTTTACAATTTGTCAGATGTAGGGCTGCAACAAACGATTATTTTCACAATGGATTAATCTGCCGATTATTTTCTCGATTAATCGATTAGTTGTTTGGTCCGAGAAATAAAACGCTGTTTCCCGAAACCTCCGGGGTGATGTTTTGTTGTTGTCCATACACCAAAGATATTTTCTTGTTTTTCATCACAATAACTACTTGAACCGATTAATCGATTATCAAAATAGCTGGCGATTACTAATCGATTAAATGTGTAACTGTTGCAGCTCTAGTCATATGCATATTTATTACTTCAATCCACTGCACATTTTAGACTTCCTTCACAAGGCAATATACTCTGTATATATATATATATATATATATATATATATATATATATATGTGTGTGTGTGTGTAGCTTTATTAAAAATAGTTTTGTTCCTGTATTTTTTATTGCATATTTTTTGCTATTCTTTGCCATACCCTGCTGCTCTAACAGGTCAAATTTCCCCAGCGTATGATGTATAAAGTCCTACCTCATCTTATCTTGATATAGGTAAATGATATCTGGACATTGTTGGCAGTGTGAGTTTGTCACGTCCTAAAATAAGATATCATTTGAAATGGTTCTGTTAAATAATTATGGATGAATCATGAAGGTGCTTCATTTTCGCTTCTATCCTTTTTTAAAAAAGTTTTAAAATTAAAGGGAAGGAATACGAATTCCCTCTGAGGACTTTAAGAAAGATAAGTGACAACATATCGTAGCTACTTCCTCTGTTTGCCTGTGACCTTGTGCCGAGGTGGAAAGACTCACACAGACGCTGATAAAGACACGGCAGGGTTCACACACAAGTACACGCTGTGTACTCCTGCACCTGCAAGGCTCCTGAAATAATAAGGTTTTCTATGATAAAGTAAATGCTAAACGGCTTACACACACACACACACACACACACACACACACACACACACACACACACACACACACACACACACACACACACACACACACACACACACACACACACACACACACACACACACACACACACACACACACACACACACTTGTACTTGTTTACCTGTGAGGACCCTTATTGACATACAGCACCATAAAATAACATTTGTAAAGTTGTCTGCACTTTCCAAAAATGGCCGCACCTTTTCAAATTGTTCTTACTTTTCAACTCTCGGAAAAAAAAAACAGCCCTTCACTTTTCAAAGGTTTTCATATAAAAAACATCTTATTCTAAAATCTTATTTCTGTTTTTGCAAATTCTCAACAATCTCAAAATCTCACTTTTTAAAAACGGCTTTCATTTTCAGACACGTCGTAAAGTTTAATGGGGTTTGAACTGAAACCGGTCCTCACAAAGGCATGAAAACAAACGAGTGCACGGGGCAGCAGTGCTTCACTTCCTGGTTTGATCTGGGGACTCGAGACACTTCGTTGTAAATGTTGTTAAGTTTACTGCAGCTTTTTTTTTTGTGATACAGTAGTTTTTAATTGAATTGTCTGAGAACACATGAGAATATCTGAATTCTGATGTAAGTCACTGTTAAAAACACAAAAGGTACAAACTTAATTTCAACTTATCAAATAAAAAAGATAAACTTTGTACTGGTTCATACTGTGAGATACTCATATGTGTATATATATATATATATATATATATATATATATATACATATACTATTTATTCATTCATTTATTTATTTAAATATGATGTCCATAAGTTTTCATGAAGTTTGAGCTTCAGCAGAGAAATGACAGAAGTTGTAAATGCTCGGACGCCCCCTGCTGGTCAGTCGGGGTTTGAGGAGAAACAACTGTCGTGAAGTTTGGTGAAAAATCTGACAAGAACCAACCATGTTGATAAAAAAAACAACAACATATAATTAGATTATAATACAATAGGCTGCTTTTATTGTATTTATCTGCAACAAACCGGAGGTTTTCAATGTGGCCAAAAATTAAGAAATCGATTCAGTGTCTAAAACTCTAAAAGAAAAAAAGATGAAAGATCAGGAGGCCAGAACTCGTCCAGTTGTGCAGTACTGCAGTTGTATATGTCACCTCGTGTCTTAATAAGTAAGTAAGTGGCTTTAAGATACAAGTAATGATGGCATACGCTTTGGTATAATAACAGCTCAGACTTGCTCTATGTTCAAGGAGCAAAATAGTAAAAAATGTGTCAATCGTCCTTTTTTAAAATGCAGAAAGAAATTTTTGTAAACACAAAACACTGCGAACGAGCCAGTTCTTCTCGAGTGGGATCAGGGAGTAAAAGTCTATTTTATTTTTTCTCCTTTGTGTTGTGAGAAGAGTCACAATTGTGTCCCCAGCCGAACGTGTGCTTCATTATCAAACGGTCTTTAATTAAAGTATCATTCATCTGCTTTTTTTTTTTTTTAAATGAATCGCTGATGCAGCGCGTGACAGAACAAAAGGCACTGCTCTTCTCTCGTATCATTACCTACTGTTACGTCCCGTCTGAACGAAGCTGAAACGATCATTTAACTGACACTTATGTCTGAATGACATATCGTCATTTCCCGTTGAAGTCAGAACTGTTTTATGAATGTATAAAACAGGGTTTTACTGTATCAGTCCGCTCTCCTGTTCTCTGTCTCTCTGCTCCGCATCACTGTTCCTCTTTTTCTCCTCCTCCTCCTCCTCCTCCCGCCTCTTCTCCTCCTCCTTCTCCAGCTCCTGCTGTTCTTTGACGTCGACCTCCTTCAGCTTCTCCTCCACGTCCTCGGGAATCTCCACCTCCATCAGGTTCTCCATCCCCGTCTGCGGCTCGTCGCCGATCAGCACCTGAGGAGGAGCGGGAGGAAAAGTGTCTCAGGATCAGACGACGGCGCCGGACGTGACAGTGGAGCGGTCAGTTCATTAGCAGGGTTCCGACACTTTTTTCGGACTCAAATTAAAGTGAATTATTATTATGTAAATAAATCATTTTAAAATCAAACTGTTTACATATTTACATTCTGACTGCGTAAGTCACGGTTTCTCCAGAAAAGTTAAATGTGATGTCATGATTGATATAGAAATATTCATACTTCCAATTCTGACGTCACCTGTTCTAGTACTGATTCTCATAATAAAAGATTGATATTTAAACTCGTTCATTTTGGGTTAATGTGTATTTTATCATCAACAGTACAAAGTCACTGGAATACATTCAAGTAAAATTTAGAGTGATGATTTGTTGGTTGTTCTCTGGTTCATGTAAACGACACCTAATTACCTCATTCAGTGATCGTGATGTTTCCTACCTGGATCAGTCTTTCAGCGGCTGCCGCGACGTGAGGTTCCTTCTCCCACGTGTGAAACTCTCTCATGATCGGATAAACGTTCTTCTCCTTCAGCGTCTGCCGGCCGGCCTTTGTCGCCGTCAGCTGCGCAACAGACAAACGGTGAAGAAGCTCTGTACGGTGTGTGACTGTGTGACTGTGTGTGTGTGTGTGTGTGTGTGTGTGTGTGTGTGTGTGTGTGTGTGTGTGTGTGTGTTTGTACCAGGAAGAGTGTTTCCAGCAGCATCTTCCTGATGTCGGGGTCGTCCTCTCTCTTCTTGTCCTCTGGCAGATACTGCAGGTCCACGGGCAAACCTGAAGATCACACCAACATCTGTCAGAGTCCGAATCAGACTGAACCGAGGTTTATTTGGGCCGACATAAAGAATCTGAGTACGCTTGCATTGTGATTCATGTCCAAATTGTGTACTTGGTGTTTTGGGTCGTTCTGAAAAGAAGAGATCCCTAAAGTTGCCGTTTTAGACCTGGAGAGGTTTGACTGACATCCACCATGTGTAGGCTGTTTGTTGTACATTAGAATAGGAGAAGTAAATAAGACACAAAACGATAAAACACATTAAGATACAAAAATACCACTAAGAAAAGACAAAAATCAGTTCTACGGTTCAGATTGACGCTGTGGACCACATCACATGTTCCAGACGTGAGGGCCTATGAAACAAAATGCTGCATCACCATAGGTCGGAGTTCTGGTTTTTGGGAAAACGCCCACAAGACCAGAGAGTTTGAGGATCTCAGTGGTCGAGGAGCAGCAACTTCTTGAAACTGAACTAAACTAAAACTAAACAGTGCATTGAACCCTCTGGATTTACAAAGCTGAATTAGGAAACAGATCCCGACCTTCATTTTCTTCTTCTGACAGCTCCTCTGGACCGGCCAGCGGCAGCAGGAGGAAGGGCAGGATGTCCACATCGTCACTCAGCAACCACTCATGGTGACCTGGACACAGGGAGGAGACGTCAGGCGACTGGACGTCGGGCGTCTGGATGTCAGGCGACTGGATGCACCGTTGGGTTTTTACAAGTTTATTCTATTTGTCTAATCGCCATGTTTTTAGCTCGTTCAGCTGGAGTTATCACTTCGGACAGACATCAGGTTCACTGGAGAGACAGCTGACACACGCCTCCGTAAATTCTTAACAACACGCCGGGGCTACGGGGATACTGTGGGCAATGTGATTGGCCGACTGTGTTTCTCACGCTGGTAGACATTGTTCAGATTGAATCTTGCCCTCATCAATCAAATCACGGGTCTGAATTTGTATGACACTATTCTCGAGATGATGTTTAGTGCAGTGATCTCAACTACGGGGGTCACGAGGTAATTTCAGTTTGGGGGTGAAATTGGCTTCATGTTCCACAGAGGAACTTGCCCATTGCCTCAGGGGAAGAAGAAAATCAAATCAAATCACGGGAGTGCACCAGTGGTGATGTCAAAAAGTAAGATCCGATGCAGATCTATAAATCAAAACCTTCACTGTGTGAATCTGCGCCCTCCTCACTAAACGCCTTGTGTGGAGTAAAACTCTGGATTATGTGACGATGAAGTGTAACGCGTGTCTCTCACCGTGGTCAAAGCAACAGTTGCGCAGAGTTCCTATGACTCCTCCCCTCCTCACCACCGACGTTTGGTACTGAGTGAAGGGCAACAACCTCTGGACCACACACCTGCAACACACAGACACACACCGTTACAGAATGCAGCAGCACATCGGCAGATGTCAATGTCTGAATTATCAGTTACATTTTCCAGGAATATGAGTGGATCTGTCCTGAACCTTTTGGCACAAGACGTGAACCAAAAGTATTTACTCATCATGTAAAAAGTATAGTACTGGACACAGTGAGATACAAATGAGAAACCAGAGCTCATATCAGCTTCAGACCTCTGATCCAGACTCTGGTTGCTCTCCTCAGTCTCTTCTCTTAAATTCTCACTGGTGCCGTAGAGCAGTGCAGGATATGTGGATATGTATTCAAAGCTCCGCCCACTTTAAAAAGGGTGCACATGTGGCCAGCTGCTTCACAAAAATGGGTTACGACTGACGCAGACCCTGCAGTGAGATCATCAGTCACCTGTTCTTGTCCACGATGTGCTCTCGGGCCTCCGGCAGCTGCGTCAGGTTGGACAGCAGAAGGCCGAGGCAGTGCAACGTCGCCTGCTTGTTGTAACCTTCGGTGCAGAACATCTCGACCAGCTGAGTGAGGCCCAGCTCCTCCTGGAAGACCTGCAACAGCAGAGAACCGGTTCATGTCTCGTCATCCGGCACTTCGTTCTAACAATTGAGAGGTTCTGTGTGGATCCGCAGCTCGCTGACACAAGAGGAGTCGAGCACTAAAATATTCACGGCGAGAGGAGACTAAACAATGGATTGTGTATTGATTGTTTTAGTTTTTGTCTATTTCCTGTCTGTCTGTGAGATCTAGAATCTATTAGGGTCTGGATATCTGTTAAACTGTTTGTTTTAGAGCTGCAACAGTCTATTGATTAATCGTTTAATAATCGACTACTAAATGAATCACCAACTATGTTGATAATCGATTAATCGGTTCAAGTAGTTTTTGAGAAAAAATTTGAAAGTCTTGGGGTGTTGGGGTTTTGGGAAACACGATTGACATTTTTCACCTTTTTATGAACCAAACAACTAACCAATAATGAAAATAATCGTTAGTTGCAGCCCTAGTTAGTTTATTCACTCCAAAGATAAAAAAAATACATTAGCCCAAAAACTAGATTATTTATTATTTAATAGGACGTGTGTATTTGTTTAGAACCTGTGAGTATGTTTGTCTGCGTTGTGTCTATTTTTAGCTCTCCTAATCTTGTTGTATGAAAAGTGGCTTTCTAATTCTAATTAATTTAGTCTGTTTGAGTATTGTATATAATTTTTGTTGTATTGCTTGCTAGTAATCTCGTTGTTGTTGTTGCAATCTATGTAAAGTGGCTGCTACAACATTGCAAACGTCCTTTGTGAATAATGAAAACATTCACTCTCATTCTCTCTCTTTATCTATCTATCTACATTTAAATGCTTTGCATGTGACTTTGTGTGGGAACCAGCCACATCCCTCTATCACACCACTCCACCAAAAAAACACCTCTTCCCCATCCCAGGGTCAAATGTCTGAAGCCTCAGCCGGGACCCACCGAGAACAGGGTCTTGCAAGTCTTCTCGTGGCGGGTCAGGTTTGACAGGATGGAGCATATCTGGTCAGAAAACGGGTATTCTGGATCCACGAGGTTCTTCAGTAACACCGGGAGAACTTTAACATCTTCCACCAACACCTGAGTGGGACGAGACCAAGAACACAAACACAAACACAAATACAAACACACACAAACACATACACGTAACACTGAATCAACGTTGAATTACAATGTCTCTGACAGAAAAGTCCTTTATAATTAATAATGTATCGCAACAGTTAGTTCAAACCTCACCTTGTGCAGAGTCTCATCAGCCGACAGGTTGATGAGGATGTAGTAACAGTCCTTCACTATGGCGATGGAGGGGTCAGAGGTCAACGCAAAGAGGGCAACAATCAAGTCAGGTTTAGAGCGGAGGAAGCGGCAGCCATCCCTGAAAACACAAACACACACACACACAGACAGAAAATAAATATGATAAACAAACAAATGTGCATTCAACAGTAAAGGCACATGAAAGCAATGGATACACAAAATGTTAAAACAGAACAGTTTATATGTCGACTGGTAAAAGAGTAATGATAACAACAAAACTGCAAAGAAGCAGGGGGAAAGTTTTAATAATTGTTTATTTTGCTTCTCCTCAAGAATAACCTTGATAAACCTGTTTGGTAGAATCTTGAGATATGAAGCAAAGAGAGTTTGCTCCCGTGAGATCGGGCTCTTTACATTAACGTTAATATTTCGTTGACAGTTAATGTTGAATAACTACTCCCACTATCTAGCATTTAGATAAGCATAAAAACATATAATATACATATACAATGTAGTTGTAATTAGATATGAGGCCATGTGTATGTGCTTAATTCATTTCATACTATTGCAACTGTGTTGTTGTAGCACAGGGGACATTTGGATACAATATTAAATATTTACAACTGCATTATAGTCAGTGATAAACATACATTTATTCATATTTACAGCTTACAAATGCTCAATAAGTGTTACCAAAAGATTCCATTGAATTAGTGATTTGTATTATTATCAACACACTTTTACTAATTATTTTGAGAGATGCAATGCCAGTCCTAGTCAACATTATTAATCCTCCTCCTCATCATCATCCCACCTGTTTCCAGACAGACCCAGGATGTATTCTGTCGTGTGACCTTTGACATCAGGACGTGTGCTGGGGCTCAGGAAGGAGAGCAGCTCCGCAGCCTCAGAGTCGTTCAACATCTTCTCACTACGTCTGACAAACAACAACAACAACAACAACGTGACCATCAGGTCACACACACACACACACACAGACACACACACACACACACACACACACACACACACACACACACACACACACACACACACACACACACACACACACACACACACACACACACACACACACAATGCTGATGTATAGTTACTTACAACCTGATCTGAAATCATTGAAACCAAACTCAGCATGACAGCAAAAATCCACTGCTGGAGTTTGTTTTTTGAATATCTACAATGTGCATTAAAATATATAATTTACCTTTCACTGTCTACAGGAAGTGTCCGCTTCTCATTTCGATGGTTAAGCCTTTTAAATATAGATAAATATATTCCTCTACATGTGAACGGTGATAAACATGTGGACACGGCAACACGGCTTCACTTCCGGGTTGACAACTCCTTTTCTTCTTCTCTTATTTTTGTGAGCAGATGAGTTCCTGTCCGGGTGTTACTGCCCCCTGAAGGCGAGGAGGTGTTCTTCCCTTTATTTTTCTTCTTCTTTGTTTTTTTTGGGGGCGGATTGCAATACCAACTATCAGGTGCATACCGCCCCCTACTGTACCGGAGTATGCGGAAAAGGATTTATTTCAAAATCTATATCCTAAAAAATAAAATAAAATAAAATAAAATAAAATAAAATGAAATGAAATGAAATGAAATGAATGAAATAAAATAAAATAAAATAAAATAAAATAAAATAAAATAAAATAAAATAAAATAAAATAAAATAAAATAAAATAAAATAAAAATAAAATTTAAAATGATAACATTTAAAAAACTAACCCCTTTCTGTGCTTTCCACACCTTATCTCCATGTGTACCAAGTAACCCTTCAATATTCCATGCATGCCCAGCATCTCTCTATTTTCCAACCGTGTCCTCTCTTCGTTTGTATTTCGAACATGTGGGGATGTGTTCCTGTGAGTTTCGAAATGTATTGAGTCTCATGAGTATATCACGTATTTCGAGTATTTCCAGTACTCAGTGCGCATTGGCAGTACACTATCCGCTTTATTACCCGCCCAAAATATAAAGCAGAAGGCTACATAGACCTGATAACTTAAGAAACCAACCAATGTAAGTAAAACCAGTAAAACTATACTTCATATTTTAAGGCCTTTTCAAAACAAATTATACATTTCAACCCGATTATGGTGCAAGATAAAAAAAAACAAAGTAATAAGAGTTCATCCAGATGGGGAGGTGTGAATGTGTCTGATACGTCTTGAGAATCCATCCATGTTTTATTGATATTCATCATACAAAACCTCAGAGACACCATGGTGGCAGTGGAGGAAAAGTCAGGAGAATTGATAGGATCATGAGCATCTTCACGAAAATTCCATTAAATAGTTGAGATTTTCCATCCCAGTTGAAACACAAGGACACGCACACAGACATTGAGAAAGCAGGACAGTTTGCACCTGAGATATATTTTACCTTCCAAACTACTTTATTGATATATTGAAAAAACAAAAACACATACAAGACATTCACATAGTTGAGTCCAACCAGCAACCGCTCCCACTCACTCCATATGTTGCACTGAAATGCTGATATTGACGTTTATTAATGTTCAAAGTGTTGCCTGCACCACGGTAGTGTTCCCCTTCCGATTTAAAGGTACAGTTCGACCTTTACTGTCTTCAGACAACATTTGGCCCTTTTTACTTTCACACACAACCATCAACAAATCAAATGCTGCTCAAAAAAAAAAATGTCAAGGTCCGGTGCAGCGTTTTTACAATTGAGACAAACGGAAAACAAAACATTCCAGTAATATTATAGCTGTAGAAACAGACGCGAGCCCAATGTCGGTGTACATGTGATTGTGTCAACATCATTTTAAATAAGTCTTCCTACATGTGGAGTGGAGGCTGCTGGGTACAACACCGCCCTGGGCTCTTCTAAAAGATTAAAGGTCAGACACAGCGGAGGATGTAGAGACTGAACAATAATTCTGATCCCTCGTTTCCAATGTTGAAATATTTTACTTTTCACTACACAAACACACACAGCATTTCTGTCGCACAGATTTCCATATTACTTCAACATGATTGCAAACCAACTAAAAATAAGAAATCTTAATTCAGAAAACATTTCACCGAATGTGTATAGACTGGAAAATAAGAGTGAGGAAATGAAAAGAGCGTCAGTCTGGATTGTAAACGGATAAAAATATTCGACAGCATCAAGAAGTTCAGCACACGCTGAAAGTGGATCCCAGTTCGTGTAACCTTCCTGGAGACAGATATTCAGTTCCAGCTATACAAAGCTCGCTCCAGGTCAGGGAAGGGATTGTGGAAGCATTTTTCGGGGACTCGGCTGGTAATAACAGGTTACCATGGTAACGTAGTACTACTGAACTTTTAGGCGCAGATTGTAGTGTTTTTGCATCAAAGTCTACATCTCGGTATGGTGACGAGACTTTTCTGTTCAAAGCCGAGAAAGGCATCTGAAGGCACTGTGGAGTCTGATTGGCAGACAGAGATCTGCGGGCAGCCTCTCTCTCTCTCTCTCTGTGTGTTGGCTCAGGGCGGGGCAAGTCCATCATGAATCATCATCCTCCTCCTCCTCCTCCTCCTCCTCCTCCTCCTCCTCCTCCTCCTCCTCCTCCATCCTAATCTTCACTCGGCCTTGTCTTTCCTCTTGGATGTGAACGGGACTTTATTGGCTACCGTCGAACCCACCGAGGAGACGCCGCCGGCCACGGCAGACACGCCGCCCTTCACCAACCCCACGCCCATGGCCGGCACCGTGGTCACGGCCGTCTTGGTGATCTCCAGGCTCTTGCCGCCCACCCAGGCCACTCCCCCCACCGCGGCACCAACGACGCCTTTGGTGACGTTGAAGAGGCCACCGGTCACACGCCACATCATGCCGGGCTGAGCCACCACATGGTCCTTGCCGGTGTCTGTAAGAACAAACAACAACAATCAAACAAACAAAACGCTTGAAATAACAATCTTCACACAGGTTTTCCACTATCATACATACAGCTGCAGCTAACTGATTGATCGATTTGATCTCTTTGTCTGTAATATGTCAGAAAATACAGAAAATGGCCGTTATTGTTGTTCAGATCACAAGATTAAAGATGTACATGACAAAGCATTGAATCCTCACGTTTGAGAGCTGCAAGCTGCACAAAGGATCAATTATCCTATTTCGAAATAATTTTCTGACTATTGACTTATTGATCAATCAATATTTGATTAAAGTAAAAAAAGTAGTTTATAGAAAACCCATGTTGCTACCAAATATCTATGAGAACAAATCTCATTAAAAAACCAAATTGAACAAAATGATAGTTTGTCTTTCAATACTTTCTGACTCCTCTTCCCTGTCCGGGTCACAAAATGACGAGTGTAATATTAATGAAGAAGGGCTAAATAGCGAATTTGATTGGAATTATGTATTTACAGAGGTTTCTTTTGTTCTGGTGAGAACTTTCCGCAGCCAGACGATGTGGGACCAAGTCAAAATAAACTGCAGTGTGTGTTCATGGTGATGTAGGAACAATGAAGCTCTGTGGCAAAAGAAGAACAGGATGCATCAGGGTTTGGATTGGTTCGTCAGTTGTTGGGTGTGAACAGAGTGACACTGCAGCAGAGGTGCAGACTGAACATTAGTGCTCGCCCCCAATGTGCCAATTATGTCTTCCATCTGGCGTGAAGTCAGCGCCAAGCTTTTAGAAATAGCGTCGTGCCCAAAACCCGACACCTCGTGACAACAGGCTCACGGCTGAGGTCATGACATTCAGGTATGAATTTGTGTTTAAAAGAACTACTGTAAAAGTCAGCAGGTGTTATTCTCATCATGTTCAAAGAAGGCCAACATTCACTTTGTGTAATTAGAACTAAACACAAAGTACAGCTGAGGCTGTTGGGATCCATTTTAGAGTACAGGCGCTTGTGTAAACCTCACTCCAAGACACCTTAAGAGATGCAAGCGTCAACCAAAGTGTTGGAAAAATGTTGTACTTAACCTACCTGACATTAGCTGAGGTAATATATGTCGTCTGAACATCCCAACAAATATCAGGTAGATGTTGGAATATTTCTCTGGATATTGGAGAAGTTTGACCTGCTAGTGGCATAAGTGAAGAATTCAGGTAATCTGATCCAAATCATCAGATTTCCGCCTGGACCAAAGTGATGGACCATCTAACTAACCTTGACATCCGTAGAGCTAAGAGCTTCTGACCTGGCTAACAAAAAAGTGGTGAGCTGTGCTGAGAAACTTTTTTGGTATGTGCCTATGGCAAATCGGTGCTTGAACAGAACCAGGGGTGTATCTTTTAATCTGGGATTTGTTGACCAGATTAATGGTCATCAGACCTGATAATAATCCTGAGGACAAGAGTCATGCTTCATCCAGTAAGCAGCACTGTGGGGACCGAAGTTGAGCAAAGCATCTCGGTATTGGGACACAAATAGCAGGTCGGAGCTGCAGCCACACTTGCACAAACAAACATATTCCCCAGACAAACCCAGCGCTTTCTGAAATAGCAGCAGGCAACATGTGAGCACAGATTGCGCCATATTCCCGGCTGATGTTTCTGCATTTAATCGCTGCCCAGGGGAGGGACTCGCTACTTACCCTCTGCAGGCGGGATGAAGGCGGGTTCAGCCTCGTCTGAAGCCACGCTGGTCCCGGGTTGGGGCTCTACGTTAACACTGTTCACATTCTGGAAAACACAGGAAAACCCCCAGGTTGTCTTTACTCCAAATAAACCAAGCTTCACTGTACTTATCTGACTGTAATACTTACATGGCTGGGTGTCAAATCTCAATACCAATATTTATCTGTAGCAGTGACTATCAAAAAAAATTCCCACTGATATCTTGCATCAGATATATACTTATTTTAATTATCTTGTTGACCTATGATAAGATACTTCAAAATTCACATTTATAGTGTGCAAATTTTAGACTAGATTTAATATATGTCCCCAATGTTTAAATAATCAGTCTCAGCAGGATCTTGCATCACGTCATTTCAAATCCAGTCCTACTTTATGAGGATGACATTCATTGGAAGTCACTTATTATTTAGCCTTACTGATTACATAGTAAATAGTATACCTCCATTATATTTGAGATTTAAAAAAAACAATAAAAATATATAAACCTGTAGAAATTTTAAAACATAAACAATATTTGATATGGATCTCTTATATTTATTATTGTGAACAAGACAACAGGAAATTTGACATTGTAAAAATTAACTTTCACAGAGCCTTTTTGTCCTACAGTACCAAATCTGGAAGATATTCAGTTGTTTATCATTGAGGCTGATAAAAACCAGCACATATTTACTAAATGATTAATCAACTAATTCAACTTAAATGGTTTTATTAAGCTGATATCAACCTGGCTGATTTGTATTTATAGACCTAGACAGTTTTTTAAATTTATCATTGGGTGTTTTTTGGGGTGTCTGGTACACTACCTCACACATTTTTTAAATTAAATTTTTACCAGAGTTTTTCCCTTCTCTTTATTTGTCACTGATGGTAGAATATCAACACAAGGTGGCTTTTTACAGTTGATTTATTTTTAGCCAAAACCCCAGTCATGGTCGGTCCTATGCTCTTCTCTGCCTCCTCTGGTCAGGAGCTCACCACCTCCCTCGCTCCGCCCTCTAGCGCAAGGCTAGAGGGCGGAGGCTCAGAAAGCATAACATGTGGCAATCCTGCTACATGTACTTCTCTGTCTCCCCCAATCTGTAGATACAGGTTTCTTTCAGTCACTCCTCTGAGAATGAGGTATCAAAATTCCCGTCCTACCAAGCGTGCGATGGAGCCAATTCCCACCAGCCTTGGACCAAGTCATATCTCCTACCATTTCGCAAGCAATCGCAGATTTTAACAGGCTCGGGTAACACCTGCACTCGACCCTGCTCAAGTTAAGAACTATCGACAGGTTTCGTTACTTCCATACGTACTGTATCTAAGGCAATCTCTTAGGACCCAGCTGGTCAATCCAAAAGGGTGGTTTTCAAACTCCACTAAAAGGGCTCTGATGTATGTGTCAAGTGTCCTAAGGCCAACTAGAGCTGCTGCTCAAGCTTTGGTTCTTATCTTGCTGGACCTATCAGCAGCCTTTGATACAGTGAACCAGTGCATCTTGCCATCTGTACTGATATGGGCAAAGTGCTGTCGTGGTTTGAATCCTTTCGCACAAAGTATTCCTTCAATTGGTCATGACGAGGTACCCCAAGGCTCAGTGCTGGGGCCCTTTCTCTTTACAACTATACTCTACACCCAACTATTGTCGGACATATCCACATCTAAGATTAAACGCCACCTTCAACTGAACCACTCTGAGTCTTAAGTATTTGTTGTTTTTTGACGATTAATCTCTGGGTGTCATGTTTGATGACTAGCTATCCTTCTCTGACCACGTTGCATCTGTATCCCGGTCGTGGCACTTTGCACTATACAACTCAAGGCAAATCAAGCCTAACCTGTCCAAGAATGCTACACAACTCTTGGTACAGACCATGGTTACTTCTCTCCCTTTTGGCGGGCCTTGCTTCTGTATGGGTTCCGTGAAACCCATACAGTTGGTCCAGAATGCAGCGGCAGGTCTGGTCTTGATCAGCTGAAAAAGGCCCCATCAAGTTTGTGTCATCAATGCTTGCCAACAATTCTGGGGTTGCACTCAACTACGGGCGTTTGCTCCTTCTCAGCTACTGCGTTCCACCAAGGAATGTTGTCTGGCATACATTGCCATCCCTGCACACAAGGCAATCACGGTCCAGTTTGTTCTTGTTTGTGGTTCCTCGATGGTGGGTGGTGTCCCTGGTAATCCTTTAAGAAACCTGTTGAAGACTCGTCACTCGTCCGCCAAAATGAGTTCATATAAATTTTCTTCAGCTTTATGTTTGGTAAGGTTGTTGACTTGTGACTCATCAGATGCAAGGGATGCCTCCCTCTCATCACAGGTGAGTCGGTGGCCACAAAGTGGGTGATAATGCGACTATACCGTGGCTCTCTGATTATGAAATGTCACGTAGATGGTTCAAAATAAGTCCACGAGATTTAATGCAACAAATATAAATGTGATTTCCTTTGATATGAATCATCTTGTAAACCATCACCCACTTTTTTCTCTCTGGTGACCCACAAGAGGGGCCCGGGCCCAAGGTCAAGAGCTGCTGCTGTTTCGGTTATCGTCTTTCTCTGATATTAGATATTATTAAGCCACTGTTCGATCTGGAGGCCAAGTCCAATGTAAAAAAAAGTGTACGTTTGGTTTATCACAGTAGGTTGTGGCACTGCTGCACCAGAGCTCGACACACGAGTACAAGAAGCCGTGAGGCCTAACTTTAAAAAAAAGGTAGAGGACAGAAATGTACACATTTTTTTTTCCAAATCTCCCGAAGGAGGATACAGATGATGCAATAACCACTTATTATATTCGAAATCCACATGATCGCTCGCGTGGAGCCGCCTGCTACGACACCACAGGGTCACGCATCTCAGATGATGATGATGATGATTAAAAACAACCCCCGTCCCTCATGTTTATGAATCATATTTTACAATAGGGTTTTTTTTTTTCTTTCTGCTGAGTTTCTCACCTTCACCATTGTTCCCGGTTGCTCCTGCGATCGCGCACCTGGCGGAGGAAGTGGAGCCTCGAGCAGCTTCTGTCTCCGACTCCGACGACCCGACACTAACTCTGCGCTACTTTCAAATCACGGCGGTCGTCGGCGAAACGCTGCTGCTGCTGCTCGGACTGTTCGCGGGCCCGATCTCCTCTTCTTCTTCTTCTTCTTCTTCTTCTTCTTCTCGCGCTTTAGTGTCGCATTCGTCCGCAGCAACTTTCCAAACTTCCCCCTGACTCGCGGCGGTTACAGGCAGATCGCTACGCAGCTCGCTTTTCACACTGACGGTTCTGCCGACGTGGCGCCTCGCACACACACACACACACACACACACACACACACACGCACACACACACACCACGCTTCCGCTCACAGCCTTCAAATTAAAAGCCCCACAGGCGGTGACGTGACCACTTAAATTAGATAAGTGTTTTAATACACGGACTGTATATAAAGATATGTACAGTATATATACAGTCTGTGCCATAATAGCATGTTAGGAAGCCAACGGTTTCTCTCAAAGATAAGGAACAGCTGAAATCATCCAGAAGGTCAAATATTTTTTGTCCACAATACTGTAAAAAAGAAAAAAAGGGGGGGGGGGGGGGGGGGGGGACTATTTTTATTAATCCATTTCCCAAGTTACACCTCTGTTACATATCTAGGTAGCCACCAGGCTACCACCTTCATATAAAAGAAAAGAAGAAATGAACCATAAATACATTAAAATAATGATACGCTTTCACATGACATATTACAGAATTGTGCGGAAGTAAATATATATACATCAAACATAATCTAGGCAAAGTAAAAAGCAACCCAAGCATGGGAATAAAAGCAATAAAAGATCCAAACTCTGTGCAAAATGAAATAAAATACAAGAAGAAGAAATGAGACATAAATACAATAAAATAATCATATTCCTTACACGTGACATAATACTGAATTGGGCGGCGGTAAATGCAAGTTAAAAGGTAGCATTGATCCTGGGACAACGAGACCTGTTGTGTAATGGACAGACTGTTTTTCATCCAGATGTCTAAAGGAGTTGTTTGGGGATTTAGAACCAAAATAATAATAAAAAAATTGTTTCAAGGGTCATCTTTAAATTCATAGTGGAATTGGAGAAATACTGACAAGCAGGTAGAGAGACATATAATGAGGGACCCTCAGTTGTGAGTGAACACTAGTAAGTGTTTTCAAACGTGCCTCTAAATTTTCAGACATTGAAAAATGTATTATATAATCTAAAGAATCCCCCTTCTGGAAACTCTGCTCAATCAAATGTATTCTGGGCCTTTATTTTGAAGACAGGAAGTGGCCTGTGGGCGGCTGCTGCGAGCTCCAGCTCCGGATCCATCCCCGGATCCTGCATCTTCATCATCATCATCAGCTACAACCAGCTGTTTCTAGTGTTGAAGGACTGGGTATTCTGTCTCTGTGGCTGTGTTTGACATTTGATGCAGGGTTAGAGGGGGAAGTCACATGTAAACAGAGATGTGGACTCATATGGATTTACATGCAGGTCAGTAAAAGAAAAAACCCAGTCGTGTGAACTGAAGCCACCAAGGTACAGCTCGTGTGTGTGTGAGTCAAGGGGTCCAAGTGCTACTATGGTGATGTAATAATTCCATACATCATGTCCTGGGGAACTTGACAAACATGTTGGGGGAAAAGGGATTTTTCAACCAAAAAAAAAGAAAGATCCGCCCCTTTAACTGGATCTATGCCAAAATTGTACGGGTCTTTCCTTGACCCATGCCCCATCCCGCCACCTAGTTCGGTGCAAAACGGTTGTGTACTTTGTGCGTTGATCCAGCTGACTGACAAACAAGGCACCCAGAAACAGGAGGCGGACATTTGCATCCACCTCGATGCAGAGATGCTGGTGTGAGATGTAGGGAAGAGGGAACAGGGCACTTTCACAATATAGAGGAGGATGCAGCTTTTGTGTCAGAAACTGTAGAGCATGTCCTCGTTAACTGCAGGGAAATATGTGGCAGAGACAACAAACAGAAAAGAAGAGACATGATGGAAGAAAAGAAAAGAGGACAGAGGAAGGGGGGGGGGGGTGACGATTATACACGGAGACAAGGCGGGGAGACGGTGAGGAGGACAATGAAATGGAATACTGGACGCTGTCTGTCAGAGTTGCCTGACTCCAGAGGATGGCAGCAGTGCAAGCGTCCGTTAAAGCCCGAAAGAAATAGAGGAAGAAGAAGAACAATGTGATTTTTGTTCAGGCGCCGTCCACGTCGCGTTGTGTTGGGGTCCTGCGTGGAGGCTCGGCGCGCCAGTCCCCGCGGCTGCTGAGGCTCAATTTCAAAAAAAAAAAAAAAAAAAAATACGTGCGGACGTTTACAACGATATCAGTTCACAACATCAAGCCGCCGGGGGGAACTTTGGATCGGCTTTCGTCCAGCGATGAATCTAGAACTGCTCGGTAACTAAAACCAAACGGAGAAACGCTCCCCGTGTGCGTCGATCCTGCGTCGCGATACGCGCTTGTTGTGGTTAGCATTGTGAGTTAGCCTAGCATGCTAGCAGCAGCCGACACGAGTTCCCACTAAAATCATATTAACTTACACACTTTTCGCTTTCTGCTCATGTTTTATGAAGCTGGCTGACGTCGTGATGCACGTGTTGCCCGAGTCCGATAGATACTTCTAAGTTAACGCTTCTCACCGAATGGAAGAAGACCAAGTGTGAGTTAGCTAACGTTAGCCTCGACAACATTGTCTTCACTCGTATCTTCACGGAATGTTTCTTTAAGAGTCGCCGTCATTTCGCTTTCAATTTTTTTTAAAAATTCTTTATGGTTTGTTTGATTCCCAATGTGAGTGGCACCGCTGGGAGGAAGAACCAGCACACAGCTGGTCCACATGACAGCGTCACCAACGTCACTGCGGAGGAAACGTGTCGTTGGTTCACGATTTCAGTTATTATGATCATGCACAACGGAGGGAAATCAGAAATGGAATTTTCTTCTGTTTTCATGTGGTTGACAGGGAGAAAGATTCTATTTCTGTTTTCAGAAGTAGTGTGGGCCTGAGGCGTGTGGTTCCGTGTGGTTGTGTTTGGCCTGGTGTTGTGAAACTGTCCCTGATCTGTTTGACAACAAAAGGTTTTACAGCTGTGAATCTGGGTCAGTCCAGGTTGGAGGCAAAGTGTTTGCTGAGCTATAGCCCAGTTGTGGGTCTGGTCCTCTTTTTGTGATTGCACACATGGTTTATCAAATTGATTTTACACTGTACTAAGGGTAAGGGTACTTCTTTAACTGCCAAAACTTTTTTCAAACTAAATCTGATGCCAAATTCAGTCTTGTGAAAAGAAAACTTTTGTTTGTTTTACCAGGAAATCTTTTAAGACATGTTAGGTTAATTGTTTAGCAAACATAAAGATAAGATAAGATACGATATACCTTTTATTTGTCCAACTATGGGGAAATTCGGGCATTACAGCAGCAAAGTGGACAGAAGAATATATAAGAAATTTACAAAAACTATATTTAAATATATAGAATTATATATATAAATATAATACTCCCGATACTATTATCAACCAGTATGAGTAGTGGCCTGATAAAAATTCTGCTTTATTCATTTGAATAAATTTCAGTGTTTTCTTTTTGACTTCAATTTGAAAAAAGATGGTTTGCACTTGCAAATTTCCAAATTTACTTTCTGAAAAAGTAAATTTTTTTTGTGTTTATCTTTGACTCTGCTTTAACTTTGCTTTATTTTTCAAGTTTTTTTATCTGAATATTACATAAAAGTTGTGATCATTTCTAATCAGTGTGAAATTTGTAATCTTGGTCAAAATCCAAGTTCGTTTTGTAAATGACTCAAATGTCAACATCTCATGTTTTTCTCTCACAGAAGTTTTGCTTTCTTTTTACATTATTTCCTGCTTCTTTTTGATAAATATTCTAAATATTGCCTATACTTTAGTTATCTCAATTTTATATATTGTAGTGTAGCTGTCGTAGTCCATTCTGTGTATTGTATATTCATCTGTTCCTTGAATTCTTTTAATTTTTTCCTACATCAAAGATCCTTTTGGGATCATGTTTGAATATTAATTTATTTAGTCAAAGTTTCTCATCACTGTCTCTTTGTCATTCCTCTCCTAGAGTCGTTCGGGCAGAACTATCCAGAGGTAAGTGACCGGCTCTTAATGTTCACACAAGCTTGATTGAAGTTTCAGTTAAAATTTGTGCAGTTTAAATCCTCCAGCCTGAGTTAAATCTTTAATTTTACAGTAGTTTGATAAACTTCTCTAGGCCTGATGCTAACTGGCTTCCTTGTGGCTGTGTGTTGTTAGGAGGCAGATGGCACCCTGGACTGTATCAGCATGGCCCTCACCTGCACCTTCAACCGCTGGGGCACCCTGCTGGCCGTGGGCTGCAACGACGGCCGCATCGTCATCTGGGACTTTCTCACACGGGGAATCGCCAAAATCATCAGCGCTCACATTCACCCAGTCTGCTCTCTGTGGTGAGACACATCAGCCAGTGTGTGAACGTCCAATTCAGACACATCTGTCTTTTACCTGCCTCCTCTCGCCACACAGTATTTGTGTGAAAATTATGTTTTCAAGATCTATGTCAACACCAGAACAGTTAGACAACAATTAAATCTCAAATTTATTTAGGTGGTTTTGAGACACCCTGCACTGACCACTTGTTGATTTGTATAATGATTGTGAAAATCTCTTCAATATATTGAGCTCTTGTTATAAATACTTCTGCTCAAGACGTCCACGGTCACAGTCTGCCTGGTTCAACTGCATCAATTTTTCCATAAACAACATCTTCGTGATGAACTTCAGAATGCTATATATTTGTGTGTGTCTATGTGTGTGCGTGCAGCTGGAGTCGAGATGGCCACAAGCTGGTGAGCGCCTCCACAGACAACATCGTCTCGCAGTGGGACGTCCTGACTGGAGACTGTGACCAGAGATTCCGTTTCCCCTCGCCCATCCTGAAACTACAGTGCCACCCCAGAGACATGTGAGTGAACGGACACCATTTGTCCTTTTGTTTTTGTGGTGTCTTGATGAGTTATAAGCTACTGTACTTTGCATTTTTGTTCTAAGAAATGACGTCTGTCTTTTTAGGGACAAGGTGCTGGTGTGTCCCATGAAGTCTGCCCCGGTGCTGCTGACCCTGTCAGACTCCAAGCACGTTGTCCTGCCCGTGGACGACGACTCAGACCTGAACGTGGTGGCAGCCTTCGACAGACGGGGCGAATACATCTACACGGGCAACGCCAAAGGAAAGGTCAGCCTCTCTTTCAGTCAAACTGAAAACACGGTACAACCTTTTTGTTCACATCACTGCATTTCAAGAGGGCACGAGTATATAAGAATTTGATTGAGGAAAAAAGTCTATTACTTCTGATCAGAGGAAATTACAATTGTAAATTTCCCTCCGCTCACAATTTACACCCTAAAGCGTTCACCTGTGACGCAGCCAGTGTTTTTTTTTCTGTTTCCTTCACCTTCGTATCTCCTCCCGTCTGTTGTTGCAGATCCTGGTGTTGAATACAAACACTCAGGAGCTGGTGGCGTCTTTCAGAGTGACCACTGGCACCAGTAACACCACAGCCATCAAATCCATCGAATTTGCACGCAAGGGCAGGTGAGAGGCGACGGGAAGTCAAACGCGATAATGACACAATCTTAACATTGAAAGCAGGATTGTTCTTGTGCTTTTTTTCCCTTGTGCTCTTAATTTTACTTTGTCCACTTTTCCTGCCGTCTGTGCAGTTGCTTTCTCATCAACACGGCAGACCGCATCATCAGAGTATACGACGGCAGGGAGATACTGACCTGTGGCCGGGATGGTGAACCCGAACCTATGCAGAAACTACAGGATCTGGTCAACAGGTACGTCACCGCAGAATTCATCACACCAGAGGACGTGTGATGTTGGGGAATAAGGATTATGCTGTTTGTTTTAAACCTTAGTCCCACTAGACTCAAAAAATGTTTTTCTTCTGTTTCTGTACTCTAAAATGTCTGACATTGACTATAGGGACATGTCACTGTTTTCACATTCCTCTCCTGGAGGAGGAGATTTCTGTGTCACTTCGCCGCAATTTCAAATTCAAACAAATCCTGTTCAAGCTAGATTTGGTACGTAATATGCAAATGTGAGGCAAAGAAACAGGAAACTTCCAGTGCAGCATAGGCAGCGCATCATGAGGACGGCGGGTGTGTAAGCAGACAGTTAGCATTAGCATTTGCAGAGCGAGAGAGTTTTATGGCTGAATCTCGCCGATGTTGCCGCTAGCCATCTTATTGCGCACATTATTCCATCTACGCAGCCTGTGTTATTTGCATATCATGAATATTCATAGTCTCAGAATTCCTCAATGAGGGAGTGACAGTGCATTGGTTTCCAGCCCCATTTCAGAGGTTTTTTAAAACTTTTTTTGGGGTAAACAATTGTTAAACAAAATATTAGGCATAGCAGATTCTTTTTCTATACATTAAAACATGACTGGAGGGGGTCTTTAAAGTGTTTGTATAAAAATAGTTTAGTTTAAAAAAAAAAAACTGCAAGGTCGTGCTGAGGTCAAAATATCAAGTTTCGTAGTACAGCATCAGTCTCTTCCTCTGATCTCAGTTCGGTCACGTCCTCCATTCTTATCTTCCCCGTCCAGGACTCCGTGGAAGCGCTGCTGTTTCTCCGGGGATGGCGAATACATTGTGGCCGGCTCGGCCAGGCAGCACGCCCTCTACATCTGGGAGAAGAGCATCGGCAACCTGGTGAAGATCCTGCACGGAACCAGAGGAGAGCTGCTGCTTGATGTCGCTGTAAGGATGTCAGAACGTAAAAGTCTGGCTCAGTAGAGCACAGTGTGACACAACACTTCTGAGAATGTATTTTCAGTTAGATTGAGATGTTATGTTGTTAACAATCAGATAATTCACTCATCTAACATTAAACGTCTCTTCAGTGGCATCCTGTCCGTCCGATCATCGCCTCCATCTCCAGTGGAGTGGTCTCCATCTGGGCTCAGAACCAAGTGGTGAGCAGACAGTGAAAGTCGAGGCTGAATGTACACGAATGAACAGATCAATGTTTATTAAATTTGGCCTGGCAAAATCAAAACAAAACGTGGGTCGTAAACAAAGCAAAAACTACCAGCTGAGTTTTGTCTGAATCTTTTGTTTGTCCGCAGGAAAACTGGAGCGCCTTCGCTCCCGACTTCAAAGAGCTGGACGAGAACGTGGAGTACGAGGAGCGAGAGTCAGAGTTCGACATCGAGGACGAGGACAAGAGTGAACCTGAGCAGACAGGTAACAAACAAACACTCACTCACACACACACACACACTCACTCACACACACTCACACACACACACACACACACACACACACACACACACACACACACACACACACACACACACACACACACACACACACACACACACACACACACACACACACACACACACACACACACACAATGCAAAGTTGACTGTTATTATGGCCTGTGGTTGTTCTCCTGTTCTACCAGGAGAACAGGTCCTTCCTGGTTTCACCATCAACTTGTGCTCATGTTGCAGGTGCAGACGCTGCAGAAGATGAAGAGGTGGATGTCACCACCGTTGACCCCATAGTTGCTTTTTGCAGCAGGTGAGAGAAACAAAGACGATCTATTACATCAATGTCTCTTCTCTGATCTGAGCAGATGCCATATAATCTCGATTTTTATCCCTGAATGATCAAAAACTGGATAAATAGTATAAATCCAAGACATTGAATTAGCTCTTCAACTACTGAGAGTCTGTGTCTTGTGTCCTGTAGTGACGAGGAGCTGGAAGACTACAAGGCCCTGCTGTACCTGCCCATCGCCCCCGAAGTCGAGGACCCCGAGGAAAACCCCTTCGGCCCCCCGCCGGACTCCTCGGTCCAGGGTTCTGCCCCAGAGGAGGCAGTGGCTGGCGGCGGCGACAAGAAGCAGCGGCAGCCTTCGTCTGAAGGAGGCCCGGCCAAAAAGAAGGCCCGCACCACCACCATCGAACTGCAGGGGGTGCCCAGTGACGGTGAGAGAGAGAGAGAGAGAGAGAGAGAGAGAGAGAGAGAGATACATTTACTGTCTGTGTTCTTGTTTTTATGTTATGTTTCTATATTTTAATGTTGCACATTTTCATAATAATGGGCAGGACTCTTATTTTACTATCATCAAGTGCAGGAAAGTAAAAGCAGCCGGTTACTGTATTTCCCCTGTTGTTGATAATTTAGTACGAAGTGACCGTGATCTCTGTGCGGCTCCTTTTTAACACATTTACATTTTATGCAAATGCAACACGTGCCAACATCTTTACCTGTAGTCTTTTTAATTAATACTAATCTCCAGCAGTGGAGCCTCTCTGCTGCCCTCGTATATGAAATATATATGTATGAACATTTACTTTATTTCTTCGAAGAACATGAAATTAATTAAAAATCATCTCAATATAGCAATATTCCTGAGGAAATAATCTGTTCATAACTTTATGTAAATCGCTACTTTTACTCAAAATAAGTTCACTATTTCACATTTAACAGCTAATTGTTCTGTGCTGTTCATCATCGATATCCATACAAACTACATGTGTTTATGATTAAATTCTTCACTACAGCACACAGTTGTTTACAAGAGCATAAAGTTCTCTCCTAAATTGCCCTTCAAAGTTCACCAGATCAGTGGATTTGACACGTATGAACAAGGCCGTCACTGACCTTTGGCCTGTCTTCTCTCTCTCCTCAGAGGTGCACCCCCTGCTGGGCGTGAAGGGGGACGGCAAGTCCAAGAAGAAGACAGCGGGTCGGCCCAAAGGCTCCAAAGGTAAAGACAAAGACTTCCCCTTCCGGCCCAAACCTTACAGGGGCGAACGCCCCTCCTTCCCCGGGGAAGTCTTGGGCGGCTCTGGCCCGGGAGTTGGAGGAGTTGGAGGAGGAGGAGGAGTAGGAGGGATGAAGGGCAGGGCAGAGGGGGGCCTGGCCACAGGTAAGCACACCACTGCCCCTGCTGCTGCTGCCTCTCGGAGCTCTGCTAGTCCTGCTGCCCTGCTACACTGACTGACACCTCACCAGCCCAGCTTGTCTCCAAAGCACCCACCCCCATCCCCCCCTTCCTGTGCTGCTTCCACCCCAACCCCACCCATCCCAACCACGCAGCCCAATCACAGACCCCCTATTTGTTGTAAATCCACAGTCTGGAGGTCTGAACACAGAGCAAACTGTCTGTTTTTTAAAAATCTGATCCATTTGAAAAAACTAATATTACATAGGAGGTTATTTATCCAGACTCTTATCAGTCAGAAATAAGGATTATGATAGTTATATTTTTTAATTGGACCTTAATGGGGCAGAAGTTACTTTGTGGTTGTGACATTTACCTCACTTTTAATGAGGAACTACTAATATACTCAACAGGCCTATTTTAAAATCCACTTTTTCCTCGCTTCTGGAAGTGGACGGCCTTGAAGATGATCAGTATATTGCAAGTACTGAGAAACTTTCCATTGGATTTTTTTTAAAGATATAAAACAAAAACAAACACCAGCCTCATCTTTTTTTAAATGTGAATATTCTACTGAACAATTACCACATAATCAAACTTATCCGCAAAAAGAAAACAGAAGAAAAGTGGTCGAAACATAATTCTTTGAGCAGTCACAGTTTTACAGTCGGAGGTAGTTTCACAGTTTCTATTAGATTTGCTTAATGTGTCTGTGATCCTCGGCCTCACTCTGGACACTTTGCTGTCTTTTTTAACATTGGTGAAGTCAGAATGTGGTTGGCAAGTAGGTCGTTGACGTGCTCACGGTGCGGGACGGCGGGCTTGTTTTCATCGCAGGCTAGCTGGCTAGTCTGCATCTACTTCCTGCGTGGCCTTTGACCCTCCCGCTCTCCCACTCCCACCTCGCTCCTTGGGCTTGTCATGTGACGTAAAACGTTTGTCTGCAGCGACGCCGCTCAGCTCCTGTCTTTGTGTTTTTTTATGTTTCTGTGTCGCAGATGTGAGGTGATAGTGAATGTTTATTAAAGGAGACATATTCTGCTTTTTTTGTCTATGTAAAATTTTTGCAAAGTTAAAAAGGCCCAAAGTCTGAGTTCCAATCCCTGACAGGAAACACTGCTCCTGGGCGTCGGTTCCGCACTTGGTGGCGCTGGCGCTCCCTGATGCGGGTTCGGTTCCGACCCTGGCCCTTGCTGCAGGTCTTCCCCATCTCTATCCCCCTTTCACACGAACAGCTGTCCTGTCAATTAAGGCTAAAAATCCCCTGAAGCTCCTGAAACTGTCAGTAGTCCGGCCGATACTTCTGTAAGACGGTGATGTCACGATATTTTCCGGAAGTGCAAAACGTATGCCTTGCGGCTGTCAGACTGACAGCCCACAAACAGCCAGGTAAAGGGAGAACGGAGGACGACACTTCCTACATGAGCTGGAAGCGGTTGACCAATCACGACAGAATGGAGCCAGCTGGCCAATCAGAGCAGACTGGGCTTCATTGGGAGGGAGGGGCCTTAAAGAGACAGGAGCTAAAGCCAAGTGTTTCAGACAAGAGGCTGTGAAGGAGGAGCTGCAGGAAGCACAGAGAGCATCAAAGCATGTGAACCTTTTCAAGTCATAATCCAAGTTAAAAATTATGAACCTGAATATGAGCAGAATGTGTCTCCTTTAAGCATTAATGTCTTCCTATAAAAGTTCTGTTACTAAACCGCTTCATGATCCTGCAGGTGTTTGGTATAATGTTAGGATTTTCCCCCCCAAATTCAATTCAAAGATATGCAGCTTAAAATCAAGAAGCTGTTGTGTAAGTTATTCAACAAAAATGGATTCACACCAATAAAAAACAAAGAAATAAAAGCAAAAGAAGAAAAAAACGTCATGTAAATACAAATCAATACAAATAAAGAATAAAAGCAATAGAAAAATTAAAAAAGAATAATTTTCCTCAACATCGACTGACTAACTGTACTGAAGATGAGATTAACGTTAATCTGTTTCTACTTGAAGCTAAGCCACAACATCAGAGATTCAAAGATCTGCTGAAAATATTTTTTCTTACATAATCTAACTTTTTGGGAAATTCTTTGCAGATACAGATTATTTTAAAAATAATCAGTGAATGTCAACAGTTTGTGTTGAACACAAAACACGGCGGTTGATGCACTAATGTGATCTGTGCTGTGGAAATGTACATTACACTCGATTCATTGTGTGAAACATTAAACACCCTTCCTCTGATGTTTTTGTCCGTGTTGGCTTTTATTTTAAAACTTGACCTTTAGTTGATTTGAGCTTTTACAGTAGTTTACTATAGGAAGAATATTTCATGTAGGCAGTGTCTCGTTGCTCATGATGATGTGTCCGTCTGACAGTGTCTGTGTGTTTCTGCAGGGAGTCTGGTCACACCGTCGTACAAACAGCACGACATTGGAGGGATGGACTGATCACTGCCGCGAACACTTGTGGAATTAACACCAACAGGCTCAGACAAAGAGACACGAACCCCGGATGTCTCGAACAGACTGTGAGTGAGCAGCAGCCTGTTCGCTGTTCAGACTGTTTCCTCTCAAAAACCAGCACACAGCGTCACAGGGAAACTCCTCGGCCTGGATTACACACACACATGCACATGCACACACAGACACACACACACACACACACACACACACACACACACACACACACACACACACACACACACACACACACACAGAGATGTCTGTGAGTCATCACAGTAGATATCACATGTCCGTGAGTCTCTATAGAACGCCTGCATCCTGATTGTGTAACGTGTGTGTGTGTGTGTGTGTGTGTGTTGTTTTTCTCATTGTTTTTATACGTATTAAAACATTCTGATTTATAAGGAACAAGTTGTTGTGTTTTTTTTGTTTCGAAGGCACAGGTTGATTCTTGAAAACTGGAAAAAAAAGTTTAAAAAAAAATTCTGATAATGATTTATCATCCCGTTAAAAAATGTAAACATAAGAGGACAATATGGAGGTGTGGCGTTCACATACTTTTTGATTAGAGCCTGACTGATAAGGATATGTTTTTTATGTGTCAATGATTCCTAAGATGTCATTTTCAGATGTAGTTGAGGCTTGATATTGATTTCTTACTGTTCAAAGGGAGTTTTCTCTCCTCCACAGTTGCCAAGTGCTGCTCATTGTGGGAACTGTTGCGTTTTCTCCGTAATATTGTGAGGACGATGTATGTTGTGATTTGGCGCTATAAAAATAAAAATTGAATTGAATATTTCAGTTTAACCATAAAGTTTAACATAAATAACTATAAATAAAAAGTAAACACAAATACAACCAAATGACTGGAGCTTTAGAAAATAAAAAAATATTTTGCTTAAAATGTAACATAAATGCACATTATTTTTCTGCATTGTTTATTACTCTGTACAATAAAAAATGTCATATTGATAAACATAAGCGCGGATACCTATGATATGTCTGTGAAAGACTATTATCGGTCAATATTATTGGCTGGGCTCTATTTTTGATTCATGTTCTATACAATGAGGCAGCATATTCTGCATGAATATCTATTGGTAGAAGACAATGACGCATGTGTTTAAGCTGATTAATAGACGATGTTCCAAAAACTGCTGGCATAAGAAAAAAATAAATAGTTTTAAAGATAATATGAAGCCATTATATTATAAAGAAAACCAAAAAAACTGTAAGTTTTTTAAATAATAGAGGAAGACAAATCAAAGGAAATTTGACTCTTGAAGTATAAAGATAAGAAGCCTTTAATATTACGCTTCTGACAATTGCCCAAACACACAATCACATTTATGAAGGAAATGTTAAGTCTATAGTGTCGTAATATAAAAAATCACAATGGCCTTGAATGTATTATGAAAAATTTAACCAATTTATTTGCTTAATTTGACTTTTTAAATTCGAAATTAACCAAAAATCATCTTAAACTTAAAAAATAATAATCGTAACGTCTAGTTTACTTTTTTTTATTTGACCAATTTATTTGTTTGATATGACTTTCTTAACCCGAAATTAAAACTTTATCTCTCAAAGAATTATTTAATTTGAGTCTTTAGTTAATGCGCGTGTCCGCCCTTAGTGGGACTTTTATTTTGGAAGTCATCACCGGAAGTAGTGCTGTGGTAGGCGGCTCGGTCTTCCGGGGCCGGGCAGCAGCGGCGGTACTCGGTGCTCCGAGCACTTCTCGAGTTACTGCTACTTGTACCCGTCGGAGCACTTGTGTGCTGTCGCCGCCTGCCACCGACCGGCCTTTTTCACGGGAGCTCGGCTTTGTCGTCGTCGGCGGGATGGAGCTGGACAAAATGGACGAGAACGACTGGCGGTACCACGGCGAGGGGAACAAGAGCCTGGTGGTCTCACACGTACAGGTGAGTCGGCTAAGCTAACGCGAAGCTCGTCCGCCCTCGCGCGCCACAGACCGAGTCCAGCTCGGCGGAAACTTTCCTCCTCCTCGTCCGCGGAAGCGTTGCCCGACGCCCCGCGGCTGCAGCAGCCCGGTCTCCGCCGCCTCGGTGCCATTGGCCGGCTGCTCGCTGCCGTTAGCCGACGTTGCTAGCCGCGAGCTAACACGTCCACACGTCGGTCCATCCATCGACGAGTCCCCTCGCACGGTGGGAACAACTGCTGGAAGCGACGTCGCGTGCCTCGACGTCACTTGTCGGGTTGTGTCCAGGCGGGGTCGCAGACTGACGGTGTTGTCATGGTGATGTAACCCCCCCCCCCCACAGAGGAGCAGATGTTGCTGAGTTAGCCGTTATCAGGCTTCCCCGGGTCCCCCCGTACCGGGCGGAGAGTGACGTGGTACCGGGCCGGTGAACGCTGGACTGACCTGGGGCACGGTGTTGCGTTCACTGACCCCCCCGTTAAAACAAACACCTGTGGCCGTCTCCTTCACGGAACCAGCCCGGTCGTCTTGTTGTTATTGAGCAATCGGATGCGTTCACATGGCAATGTTGTAACCGACGTGGTATCGGTTCACCACGATGTCGTGGAGACAAGTTGCCGGAGGTTGATTCACTGGTTGGTCGACTAGTCGGAAGTCAAGGATCGGCAACTCTGTCGATGACTGGTTGATCCCGTTTCAAGCAGCAACACCACAACTTTTCCCCCATAAATATGACATTTGTTGACATGAAGGCCATCGAGTCGCGACAGGACACAGATTATCTTAAGAGTTCCGAAGACTTCGCTATGGGTGTGGACACTCAGAGATCCAACCTGTGGCAACTAGATATTAAAAAATTATTCAATATTCGTCTGTTCGTGTCTTGATCATGGAGACTGTTAATATGAAAATTAGGGAACACAAGACTTCCAATACCCATATATATATATAATAAATATATTATATTATAACACTAACCCAATATATATTATAAATAGACATTTATTTTTACCTATAATGTGAAACATAAATGCACATTTAAAGGCTCATATCAGTTGGCCGATAATATCGGTCGGGCTCTAAACATACCGTCCGATACAACGTGTCTGTTAAAGGATTACATCGGACGATATTATCGGCCACCAGATATATTGGTCGGGCTCTAGTAAAAAAACTACATTTACAAAACGTACAAAAATTTGACTCTTACAATAATTAAAACAAAGGATTAGTAAAGAGCACATCACACACAGGGGTGGAATAAGGACTTCCTTGACGGAAACAATTACGCAAAAAAGGAATGAAAAACAAACAAGTGGAATGCATTTGCTCAACAAGCCTCCGGGCTTTTCTGGAACACGATCCAGAAAATGTTGCCCCGCCCGACTTCCGGGAAGAAGTGCAACAGGCGAGTCACCGAGGTGCCACAGGCTGCCCGTGCCACTACTAGGATCTCGTGTCACTCGCTAAGTCCTGTCATCGACGCGTCCGTCGAACACAGTGTCACCAGTGAACTTAGTCATCTGTTGGCTCATTGATGATGTCTGCTCTGTCAACATCATATCAGGTATATCCTCTTTACCTAATCCCACGCTGGTGTTGTCTTTAATCCGCTGACGCAGTCACAATGTGTTGAGTGTTCTTCTCACAGTCGACGAACACTAACAGGCCAACAAAGGCTTCAGTCAGAGTTTCCGCCGCCCCGCCCCAGACTTCGCAGAATGCATTTTCTGTTCCAGATGCGCCGCGGAAAAACCATATCAGTATTTTTTGGTCTTAACTCTTCCCTGGTCTGCCCCTCCGTCCTCACAGCTCTCCAGAGTTCTGCGTCTGCTCAAGTATCCGGCCGAGGACTCTGAAAACCCACCGCAGGTAAATATGAGTCTGTGTGTTCGAAGCGGAAGCCTCAGCAGAACACGTGTCACATTATGGGAATGTTTAGCTGTTTGCTTGTTGATCACAATTTAGTCGGAGTGCAGTAGAGATGCTCGCAGTTCATTCGTGCCCGTCTTCTGGGCACTGGAGGTAACGCCGGTAACGCCGCACAGCTGCGAACCGGACAGGAGTTACACTCCTGCGGACTTTGGGGCGACGCAAAACAGACCACCGGCGTATCAGGCCACATCTTGGATAGAGACTTGTGTATATTGACTGAGACAATTGACTCAGGGGTTAGTACAAGTACGTGAATCAGTGTCGTGGCTCCACAGGACGCACCCACAGCGCTAGCAGCAGCATTAGCATTAAACACAGCGGTCAACAGGTGTGTGGGATGCAACAGTTCATGTATGTTAGACTGAGAAAGAGTCAGACTGTTGTATAACCACAGTCTGACTGGTTGTTAGAATGACTAGGTCTGCAACTAATGATTATATTCACCGAGATGAAGTTTTGTTTTGTCCACCCACCAAAGATATTTAGTTTACTGTCACAGGGGAGCTCTTACTAGAACCTGTGAATGAAATAATATTATCAATAACAACACAAACAATGGTAGCGGCACCAATATCGGTAATAATGCTGATAATAAACAAGAGGCTAATGAAATAATAACAAGGATAATTCTATAGTTGAGTGGTTGTGGCAGATCTGGAACATACTATATAATATTGCTGGGTCATAAGAAGTTGGTTAGCGGCATGCTTTGTGTTGTAATCTGTGATCATGTCAACAAAGACAAATTGAAAAAAGAAAAGCATGAACATGAAGAGAGGTCGTTGGTTCATGACGTCCGAAGATGGCATCTGTATCCGTGTGACTGTTTCAGTGAACACAGTGATGCCGACGTGTTGTTTTAGTGAAGACCGTCTCCTCTGCGATGTTCCTCAGAGTAGAAAAAAACAATAACTCTGTCAATATTTGCCGTTGCATCTCAGAACTGGTTCTAACCTGCCTGTGTTTGACCTGCAGACACCGGAGCAGGCCTTCAGGCAGATCCAGAGCATCGTTGACTTCAGCTCCAAAGTGATGAGCAGCCTCCTGGGAGAGAAGTTCATCCACAGCGGGGTGAGACTCTGTTTACTCTCGGTCAGGTTTTACACACTTCTATTACTAAGTTTGAGTTTCAGCTTACAAAACACTAGGAGAGTTCTCAGGGGATTTAGCGTTTTACACACATCGTGTTGTCTGACTCATGACAGACGCAACGAAAAGGATCATTTCATTTTTAAAAAGATTATTTCACAGAAAGTTTCCTCTGATATCTGCAGGTTTTATCTTAGGTTTGGTAACATCACTTCTTTCTGACTTCAGAGTTTTTTCATTTTCCAAACTTGTAGACTTCATCCTCAACTGACGCCAATAACATCACTTGACGATATTTATCAGATTAAAAATACAAAAATCTCCCTCTGGAAGCATAAAAGGCTTAAAGCAAGCGATTTGGAGAAAGATTGTTTGTTGTTGATTTGTTGACTGCACCGGTCGGGGCTCGCACCCGCAGACATGGGTACGTGACACGGACGCGCTAACCACGAGTCGTAGCGTCTGTCGCACCATTTATTTTGTTCTCTCAATTAACTGATATTCTTTTTCGGCGCACACACACAGAACCGACAGCTAACTCACCGTGAGGAAATATTTGCTGGATTTCATAAAGTGTGTTGGATTGAAATCGCTTACTGCCCCTTTAAATGAGGGCTGTAGCAAAAAAGTGAGCTGTAGCAAGAGATGTAAATGTGAGGAGTCGTCTTTAAACCTGAAACATACAAGTACAAGTAATGAATACAAGCACATTAATGACAGACACAGTTGAATGAGTCTGGGAAAATTTGCAACACAACCACCGCATATTTTAATATGACGCAACACTGTGAGCGTACAGTATGATGAGTATTGTAACAACCACACCCACCGTTTTCTGTGTTCGCCTTCACACCCGCAGCTTCTCTGTCTGTGTCTGTCTGTCTGTCTGTGTGTGTGTGTGTGTGTGTGTGTGTGTGTGTGTGTGTGTGTGTGTGTGTGTGTGTGTGTGTGTGTGTGTGTGTGTGTGTGTGTGTGTGTGTGTGTGTGTGTGTGTGTGTGTGTGTGTGTGTGTGTGTGTGTGTGTGTGTGTGCGCTTGCGATGTTAAACCGACTTTGGTGCTTGACATGCAGCAGATAACAGAAACAAAGACCCATGTACTGTACGGACATGCTGTGATTGACTTCCTGTCTTTTATAGGAAGTGGTCAAACTGCCGCTGGAGTTTGTGCGACAGCTGTCGATCAGAGTTCAGCATCAGAGACCAGGTGAGACGGATTTCAGTCGTTTGTGTGGGAACGCGTCTGGGTTTTACAATCTGTTGAATTATCAGTTATTGCATTTATTGATCATTCTGAAAATGTTCCTGTGTGTGTGTGTGTGCGTCAGCATGGCGTTGTGATAAGGTGATGGACATCTACAGTGGCTGTGCTCTCTGTCTGCCCAACCTGACGTCTCCAGCTCTTCACCAGCCAACACACACTCCTCCGCTCTGCATCGAGATCAAGGTACACACACACGCACACAATGTAAAAGGGAAATGGCATTGTTTCCGGGAAGAGAAACACATACACAATTCATTTATTTGAGTCCATTTTAAAAACATTGATCACTTTCTGAAGCTGATTTTTATTTGAGTTTTTCAGCTCGATAATAAAACTCCACGTGTTTGAGACGTTGCTCTTCCCCCTGACAAGTGGCCACAGGGAGGAATCTGCGCCTGTGAATGTCACCGCTGTCGAGCAGAAACACTGAGCTAAAGCAAGGAATCACATGAGTGTGACTGTGGGTGTGTGAGGATTATTCAGCTGCTGATGTAGTTGTGTGTATTCTGTTTTCAGCCCAAGTGTGGCTTCCTGCCGTCCTCCAAACACGTCAGCAAGGATATCAAGACCAAAGTGTGTCGCTTCTGTATGCACCAGCACTACAAGGTAACGACCACGGCACAGCACAAACATACAGTACAATAAAGTTCAACACAAACATACAGTACGAACAAGTACAACACAAAGATACAGTACGAACAAAGTACAACACTAACACGACTACGGGACAAGCGACCGACCCGCTGCTCTGAGCTCTGCCTCAGTGTTTGAAGTCCAACACGATCTGGTTCTGCGCAGCCGTTAACTCAACGTTTCTACAAACGTCTTCGCGATAACAAGTCACGGATTTTGACTCTGTCGACCCTCGACCCTCGACGTTCCAGTCCTTCTCGTTCTCGTCACGTCAAGACTCGCAGCCTGAGGACACACATGGACACAGCTAACGGTCTCTCAGGAAAGTTTTTTTCCACAAAGAAGAGGCTTGAAAAAAAAAAAAAGAATTCAAGAAAGTTTTACAGCTACAGTCGGAGTTGGTGCGGTTGATTTGTAAATATTTTAAAACTGGTGCTTTAGACATTCGTTGTATTAACATTCCACTAAGTCTTTTGCTTCAACTCACTTCAAGCGCCAGAACACGGTCAGAGGCGTGTTTTCACAACAGATTAGGAGATTTGTTCTGTATTGATCTCAAACGGAACACGACCTGCATATTGAAAAAATCATCTGGTTTCACTGGTGCGTGTGACTCTGAGTCAGAGTGAGTATATTGCCGACCCAGAAACAAACCTGCTGTGTTGACTCGGATCACATCCGATGTCAAGTTAACGTCGGTTCTGTCAATAACTCGACGGAAAGACAAATACGAGACGTGTCCTGGATGTGCGCTCGTTGGAAGCCGCCATCGGAGGTTATTTGTGAGGGAATTGAATGCATCAGATACATATTCAACAAACAGCCTGTGAATTTAAATATTAAACGACTTGGATAAGAAACGATGAACTTTATCGTAGTTTTTGTTTTGTTTAATTACTTAAGTCTGTCTGACATTTCATTTGTTTGTATCCTGTCTCTCTCTGTGTCTGTCTCTCTCTGTCTGTCTTTTTCTTTGTCCCTCTCTTTATTTCTGCCCCCCCCCCCCTCTAGGTGGCCAATGGGAAGTGGAAGAGACGCAGTCTGTACTGTCCTCTCGACCTGTTCTCGGGGTGAGATCACTGCTGCATGAAGACGAGTTGAACTCAAACAAACACTTAGGAAGAGTTTTACAGAAACACAAAAAACAAAAATTAGGGAAATTTCTGTTTAAATTCTTGAAAACGGCAACAAACAAATCCTGTGTCTTGTTCCTCATGTTCTGTGTCGGTGAGTTAACGTGATGTGAACCTGCACATCTCCTAGTTGTTAGACGACATTAGACAATCTCTTATAACTCTGTCCAGCACATGAACATCCTCTCCTCCTCCTCTTCCTCCTCTGCTGCTCCGAACTCCACCGTGCAGATTCATCCTCTGATAAACATCTTCTGCAGCTGAACACGAAGTTGTCTGGTTTCTCTTGTGTTGTTCAGGAACAAGCAGAGGATGCACTTTGCCATCAGACACCTCATAGAAGAACCTCAGAACAACTTCAAAATCTTCAAGGTGAGAGTGAGACGTTCCCGCCTCCACCCCCTTTGCTAACTCCACGTTACCACATTTAAAACACGTCACCGGCCATCACTGTTTACACCGGCACGCACATGCCCAGTGTACGTGTGACCGGTCACATGATTTGTGTTTTCAGGGATTAAAACTCATACGGAGCTGAAACACTCGTGTGGACGTAGATGGTTTTTGTTTTAAAACTGGTCGTGTGGATGAGGCCCGACTGTCGTGTGAAACCTTTTGTGTTTGTGCGCTTGTGTCTTGTGACGGTTTCGTACGGCTCGTCTCTGTTCACCGTTTGTGTCGATAACATTCCACTTGTATACAGTCCTGTTTTCAGGGGCACTTACTGGTGACCTTTGACCCACCGCTCCTCATGGGAAGCATCTCTTGAAGCCGCTCGGGGGCCAGACTCCATCTTTTTTCAGTTGAAAACTCATGATCTGTAAACTCAGACTGAGAAATAAGCCTCACATAGACCCCTCTTTGTCATCACATGAATCTCTCACAAAAGCCAGCTCCATCAGCAACACAATGTCTTCAAATTTAAAATGTCCCTGTGCACAAGCCTGAATAGTGTAACCAAAAAACAACAAAGGTTACTGTCGGAATATTGCGATATTGAACCAAACATGGTAGAAGTGTACATTTCAAAAACATTATAAAATCATCTGTGGTGTGAAGCTGAATTCTGAAGGGCAGACACGTTAAACGACACCGACCTCATTTGTCTTCTGGCTCCCACTGCCAAAGTGTTTTACTTGTCTGAGACGAATCTCCTCAGAACAAGGAGTGTGGATTTTTTTTTTTGTCCCGTCACTTAAAGAACATTGAAGTCCTCAGGAGAGGAATCTCTTTGAACAGAAGGAATGAGCGAGAGAAACAGAGAATGAAGAGCACTCATTTATACTTAAATGTATGTATATATACTTATATATATATATAAATATATACTTATGTAACTGCATCGGGCTTCATTCCACCTCTATGTGAGATCTCAGGTTGCTGCAGGTGAAGCTGTGAGATCTTCTGCTTCAGCATTTACACTCTGAAATAAGTTATATCCGACGAATCGTTCACAACATTTGTCACATTTATTATGATAGTGACACTGAGCAGCCGCAGTAACCTGTCTGTCTCTCTCCCTGTCTGTCTGTGTGTCGTCTCCCTGTCTGTGTGTTTACAGGGCGGTCAGTGTATCTACAGTAGTAAAGAAGGCAGTGACGACTCCATGGACCTGAACTCTCTGCTGCATCATCTCAGACCGTACTTCCTGTACGGAAACAACAGAATCAACAGTCACGTGACCGGCAAGGCCGTCGTGAACGACTTCATCCAGGTCAAATGATCCACACGACACTCTAATATCTAAAATGTACACATTACTATATGTACTGTGTAGTAGAGCTGGTAAATACGTTTTAGAAACGTGCAGTACCTAATACCGACACCAGAAGTCGCCAACGATCCTTCTCATGCAGTTTCAGGGTACTCAGAAGTTTTAATTTTTCAGATGTGAATGTCAGTGAACTGTTTTTTTAAATTAGCTGGAAATTAATTTGACAAACACAGAGTTGAAGTTGATTTGAAGTTGAGATCTTTACCTGCTGGTTTGACTGAACTTCACTGAGTCTTGATCCTTCAGATTTCTTTGTATTTATGAAAGTTTTTTTTGTGTGTGTGTGTGTGTGTGTGTGTAGGTGCTGGTGAACGCCCTGCTGAGCGGCGGAGGAGGAGATGGAGGTGTGGTGACGGACAGATGTGGAGAGGGGCGGAGCTTCTGTGAAGCCAGTCTTTTCAACAAGGAGAGGATTCGCCATGGTGAGAACCCGAGTCCACTGATCCGATCAGCGGAAAACTCACTAAGAAGTTTAATTTACTTGTTGAGTCAGTTGTGTGTGTGTGTGTGTGTGTGTGTATAAATCCTAATATTAATAATGAGCTCTGTGTTTCTTTAAACACACAAATAAAAAAACGTGTTGTAAATACACAAAACAAAATCACTTATTGTCCAGATTAGAGCTGCAATGATTGATGGATTAGTTGATCCACAGGAAATATGCAACTATTTTAATACTGAATCAAGTTCTGTTTGTTTTGTTTTTTAAAGAGAAGAAAAATCTAAAATCCTCTATTATTTGCTGTTTCTGCTTTTTTGGTTTTGGAATCTATGAAATCATTTCTTACAGACATTTTACAGACTGAACAATGAATCAATAAATTCATAAAGTAATTGTCATGATTCTAGTTGCAGCCCGTGTGTCTTGTACTAGACTCTGAATAGCAACAGTTACCATCAGTTATCAAAACTCTTAATAGAACATAATTCATGTTTTGTTCCTGTTTCATTTTCTCTCTTCACCCTCACGTCACACACGTGCAGATAAAACACAGTTTTATTTATCCTCACAGTGGATGTAGTTCATCACGTGGGTGGTCACATGTTGTGTTTACTTCCTGGTGTTGATTCTGATTGAGATCACAGACCCGTCTGATCCGAGTGCTGCCTCTTTGTCTCGCTCCTCACACAAAGGCTTGTCTTGTGCTGCTGCTGCTTCACTGATAAAAGGGAAATGTGTCGTGACATTTGAATTTGTTCTCTGTCTGTGTGTGTGTGTGTGTGTGTGTGTGTGTGTGTGTGTGTGTGTGTGTGTGTGTGTGTGTGTGTGTGTGTGTGTGTGTGTGTGTGTGTGTGTGTGTGTGTGTGTGTGTGTGTGTGTGTGTGTGTGTGTGTGTGTGTGTGTGTGTGTGTGTGTGTGTGTGGTGCAGGCTCTCAGGGTCTACCCAGCGACAGTGTCTTGTCCAGGATCCTTCAGACTCAGATGTTGGACACGCTGGACATCGAGGGGCTTCATCCTTTGTATCGCCGAGTGGAGCAACACCTGCAGGATTTCCCCAAGGAGAGGTAGTTCAGACGGGCCAGAGGGGGAAACGTGTGGATCTCGTTCATCAGCTGCTCTCTGACGTCACTTCCTGTGTGTGTGTGCGTGTGTGTCAGAACTCGTCTTCAGATCGACGGGCCGTACAACCAGGCCTTCCTGGAGAAGCTGCAGAAATGCCCGGCGGAGGACGACGGCTCTGTGGACTTCGCCGTCGCCAAGGTGAGACTGTCGGACAGCTTTCTGTCTGTGGGAAGATTTTAACGCAGTTTAAATCATCAGTATAAACACTGGGTTTGTTTCCACACACATGTTTTTATGATCATTTTACATTTGCGCATTTAAAAAACAGTGGAAGTTTTTTTTTCTCCGTACTGCTGAGGTGGAAATGTAGATTTTACTCACTGGTTTAACCTCTTAACTTATAGACTTTTTTTATAGATTTTTTGTGCACAGGCCAGAAAATAATTTAGCTTAAATAAAAACGTCACTGTTCTCCAACCTGTTTGAATATGGTCATACCCCAGTGTCCTTTGAAAGATAAACCTTTAAATAATATTGCCAAAAATAGAGGAAATATAAGACCTGTAGAAGTTCTTTTGAAAACATGGCGTAGCTGCAGCCACACATCTGAAGAAATTCAGAATCAGGAGACTTGGAGCTTTCAATCAATATATGATTCATCAGGATTATGTGGAGACACAAACCAAAATGTCCTGACAGTTGTGCGAATAACAGTAATCAGCATTTTCCTTTAATGTTTTGGATAGAAACCTACAAACTCTCCTGAAAAAATCTGTCACTGGAAAATCAAAGACTTTCGAACTGAGGTGGAATTTGTGTCCCAGAGAAAAAGACAAAATATTCTGCCTGGTTAAAATCTCTCTAGTAGCGGCAGTAGAGGCTCAGGGGAAAATAACAAAGTGACATCATCACCATCTAGTGTTTATTTGTTTGTGTGTCATTTTATTACACGAGTCTCTGCTCAGACGTTCACCTGCCTGCAGGTGGCAGCACATCTGACCGCTGTACGCTCTGACCTCAGGTTCATCAGTACCGCGTTGCCATGACGGCCAAGGACTGCTCCATCATGGTGGCCCTGGTGCCCGGCCCCGAGGAGGAAGAAGAGGAGGATGAAGGGTGAGCGTCTCAGTAACTGAAACAGAAGATCACGAGTTTGTCACACGAAAAACAAAACTATTAATGATGAAGATTGTTGTTGTTGTTACTTGAACGGGCAGCACGGAGGTTTGTGCTTCAGTGTGTAGTACCTTATAAGAGTCCATCAGGTGGAGCCAGACATCAGCTCAGACTCTTCTTCCTGTTTATTAATCTTCCTCCTCCTCCTCCAGTCAGAGGTGGCTCAGAGACTTCCTCTCCTCCAGACCTCCTGCCTTCTCCTACTCCGTCTCCATTTTGGATCTGGATCCAAAGCCGTTCGACGGGATCCCTCGCCAGCTGCGTCTGGACCAGAGGATCGTCTCCTGCTACTCCAGGACGGGCGCAGCGGCGCCGAAGGCCTCGCTGCCCCCGCCGCCGCCACCGTCCGCAGAGAGGGACGACTGCACTCTGCTCTTCCACCCGGTGTGAAGGCACCCCCACCCCCCCACCCCCCATCCCCGAGCGGAGCCAAGGCGCCCCCTTGTGGGCAGACACTATCTAATGCCAAGCGAAGGCCTCCTCACAATGAGGAGAGAGAGACAGAGAGAGAGAGAGAGAGACGCCACGTCGATTCAAAAGTTCTAGAATATTTAAAGAGCAGAGCTGTTTATTCACTGCAGCACTTTCTCCTCCACACTCGGCTCATGACAGGAATCGACCTCTGGTTCCTGTTGATGCTCAGCCCAAAAAAGAAAACACAAATCAGCGTATGAATCACCAGGCGTTTAAACGACTTCCAGATTATTTTCCTTATGAGATTCAAAGAGCAGTGGCGATGTCTCACTCCTGTGCGGAGGCGAATCCCACGGTCGCTGCTCGGCTCTGTCACGGCTCATATTTATGAGAACTCGTCACGTCACCCGCTACGACCTCGGTTCTTTCTCTTGGTGACGAGGGTCGAGGTTGAAGGATCGGTTCACAGTCAAGTCTTGAAATTGTTGTCAGGCTCACGGATTCACGTAGAAATTGGTTTGATCTTGCTGTGATCATTTCAACCGTCCGTCACGAGATCGTCGCCTCACGCTCGTCCAACGTGACAAGGGGGAAGTTAATGAGGCTTCAGCGTTTTTGAGATGGTGTCTTATCAAATGAACAGATGTCAACAGTCTTGTCATACGACACAGCGGCAGAGGGAAAACAAAGAGGAAATTTGTGTCTCAAAAGAATTGAAACTAGTTTTTAATCATGTCCCACAGAATTAAATCCGTGTGGCAGCAGCTGATGAGGGAGGAGTCAGGTCCTTCTTCCATTCCACCTGTTGGCAGCTGAAGCTTTATGAGCGACAGTGATGGATCGATTACTCAAAACATCTTGTGTGTTATTATGTGAAGTGTATGGAAACATGGTCTCATATGTTTGTGTCTCACTCTGACTCTGGTTGTGTCACGTGAAAGGAAACATGAAGGTTTCATTTTTAAAGAGGGTTATGCTTATGATTATTATCATAAAGAACAGCAGCCTCTCTTGTTTCATGTAACCTTCCAGAGGTGCAGTATTTTTTCAGTATAAATTTCCTCCTTTGTTTTTCCCTCTGTGCCAGATTTTGTTCTAAAAATATCGACTCACTTCGTCTGGACACAAACTGCCGAAGCCTCACGTTCGAGTTGTGTGACGGTCAAAGTGAGGAAACCAACATGGACGCTTGAGTGTCGTGAACTCGTCCTTTAACCTCCCGATGGTCGGTTGTTATGGAAACAAAACTTCTGGTTGACAATTTTTTATTTTATTTTTATAAACGTGATGGGGTGAAAATTGGGTTGTCAAGATACGTGTGTGTGTGTGTGTGTGTGTGTGTGTGTGTGTGTGTGTGTGTGTGTGTGTGTGTGTGTGTGTGTGTGTGTGTGTGTGTGTGTGTGTGTGTGTGTGTGTGTGTGTGTGTGTGTGTGTGTGTGTGTGTGTGTGTGTGTGGGGGGGGGGGGGGGGTTCCAGGTTGTTTAGCCTCAGCGCGTTAACAGTTACCTTGGTTACAGCCACAGGAGGGAGGGAGGGAGGGGCGGAGTCTCAGCAGACGGTCGTAGCCGCTGAGACCTTTCCTGATCCTGTGATTGGATGGTGGAAGTTTTTCAGTCTGATGGAGAATTTTCTGCTTCTCTCTGTCGTTTGTGGATGGTCAGTCAGAACGTAACGTCAAAGCGACGACATGAATGGCTTTTTTTTTTCCTCCTTAAAAGTACACTAAACAATTTTATTAATCCAGAAAATAACCAGATTAATTGACGGTAAACGTTAGTTTCGGTGCTGCAGCGTTTTGTTTAGTCGCTAAACCTCCATGAAGCAGAAGCAATGACGTCACGACGGTGATGCGACGTCCTCTTTGACTGAAGACTAATATGGCGAGAGCAGGGGCTGCTGGGTAACGGACGGAGCGTCGTGCTGCTGCCCTGCTGGTTGTTGTTGTGCCACAAGTGGCTTTTGTCGTGCGTTCGTCTATTTAATTTTTTTGTCCATGTGCCTAAATGTTCTGGTTGAACTGGAGGACTGTGTGTGTGTGTGTGTGTGTGTGTGTGTGTGTGTGTGTGTGTGTGTGTGTGTGTGTGTGTGTGTGTGTGTGTGTGTGTGTGTGTGTGTGTGTGTGTGTGTGTGTGTGTGTGTGTGTGTGTGTGTGTGTGTGTGTGTGTGTGTGTGTGTGTGTGTGTGTGTGTGTGTGTGTGTGTGGTGATTCACTTTGTTACAGGCTGCGTTCACAGCTCAGATCTCCAGTTCGTCTCCGTTCACGATGACATCAGATCACGCGGATGCAGCCTCGAACTCTCAGTACCTCCAAATCCTGACGATCCGAAAACCGAAGCGCAGCGATGCGTTCAGGGGCGCTGGGAGGTTTCTGAGGACGGTGATGTCATCGGGTGGGTTGAGGCTTGTTGAGCTTGACCCCGTGACCACGCCGTCCTCTTGAACCAGCAGCGCTCGTCGAGGCTTCGGATAAACTGGTAACACTTGACTTTAGTTCCTCTGTTTACAGCGTCCACTCTCCAGCCTCCGTCGGCCAATCAGACGTCTGAAAAAACAAATCACACTACGAGGCCGAAACCTCAGGCGGTGGAAAAACTCCTCCACACTCCACTCGGCCGTGTTCTCCCTGGAACCCTGTCAGGTGTTGTTGTCAAACGCTGATGAATCCAAAGAGATTTTCATGGCAACAATCACAAACTCAGTTTGACCTTTGACCCTTCACATCACGGCCACATGTCGACGTCCGTCTGAGGTTTTGGAGAAGCGACAGGCTGGAGAGTGAACAGCAGTGAAATGAACCAACCACTGATTGTTCTGACTGTTGAAATGAAGACGCGGTGATGCAGCAGAGGCTCATGGGAGTCGAGGGGGCGGCGGGTCGGGGGTCCGAGGTCTGGACACGATCAGCAGCTGTTTGAGGCTCAAGCTGCGTTCATGTCACGTGGGATAAATTCTTATGTTTATAATTTAAAACAATATAATACTAAACATTAAAGTGACATTCAGTGATTGATCTTCCACAACAGGCCGACGAGAAGCCTCTGGTTTTATTTGTTTTGGTTCAGTTTATTGGAGCAGAGTTTCAGGCGCTGTGTAACAATGTTTCACTTGTTCTACATGAACACAACAACGTTTCTAACACAAACTCAGGTTTGACTCTGTCGTGTCGACGTAGAACAAAGTGAAAATCACTAACAAGATATCTTATTTTAACGAGATATTTTGGTTTTCTATCGTGTGCGACAACTAAATGCGTCAAATCCAGACGAGAGAAACTGGAACCTGAGACTTTTTGGCCTTTTTGCCAAAATAAAACTGAAAAATGTCACAAAAAATTGTTTGCAGCTCTAAAAGATATTTTCTATTTTTTCCCCATACTTTACAGTAACTCCCACGTGAGATGAACATTTTCTTAAAGATAAATCACTGACGAGTTTGAGTTTCAACATTAAACGTTCTGAAAGTTTTTCCAACATCTCCAGAGACAAAGAAAAAAAAAATCTGATGAACAAAAGATTTTTAACCCGTTTCCTAAACACAAACTGGAAAAAAATAAATCCATTATGGCGAACGCAAATGTTACATATTGGAAAATAAATTCAAACAAACATACCTGATATCATTTTAAGATTTTGTTGAGCTGTGTCCAGACCTCTGACCTCGCGGCGTCTAATTGGCCCTCCGCCTCCAGCTGCTGCGTGCGGAGGCGTCGCAGCCCGGTGACGCCGACAGACTCCTAATAACTTACGTGTGTGTAAATAGCTGCGAGAAGAAAAACTATTAGAGAGAAATACAAAGGCGACTCTGCTGTTTGGCATTTTGTATTTAAATTATTTATTTTTGTAGATTTTGACCAACGAGCTCTGCTGTTACAGCCGTCACAGTCACGCTCTTTCTATTGAATAAAGATTTCTAAGAGACTAAACCGTCGCTGTGTGTGTGTTCACTTGATTTACACGTAGTTAATGTGGAAAAGGAAAAAAAAAAAAGTCTTGAATATTAAAAGCGATGCCCTGGAAGTTTGATCAGGTTTTATCTTTGTTCTGATGTCACGTCCGTGTCCTGCGAGAGGCCGACCGCCCTGATGAGCGACTCCACGGCCGCTTCAGGTCCCAGAATCCTCAGCAGGCTCTGAAAGGCCTCGGCAGCGCCGCCTACAGGCTGAGAGGGAAACAACTGCAGCGCTGCAGAGACACGGGAGCAAACATCATATCATCATCTCTGTACATTTTACATAAGATGCATATTAACAGCTATTTTATTTTCTAATCATTTCTTGTAAGTTTCATGGAAAGAACCAATAATTAAATCTTTTTTTTCTCTGATTAGAAGGAAATGAATTTGACTAGTCGATAATAGAGTATCAACCGAAACTTAATCTGCAAATCTTTTGAGGATTCATTGTTTTAGTATTTTTCTTCAAGCAGAAATGTTTCAGATTTTCAAATGTGATGTTTTACTCAGACTAAAAATGTGTGGCTATTTTAAACTGATGATTAAATAAATCAAATTTTAAACTTTGAAACAACATTAAAACAAATTTTATTTTTTAAACAATTACTCTTCTTGAAATTCAAACAATTTTCTAAATGGTTTTTTTTTTCTGAGCTGAAGAAACTGACTTAATGGTGCATGAAACCGAACGTATGGTTCCTTATGAAAACATTAAATCTTAATGTAATATTTCAGTTTTTTCTTTCAAAATTTTTTAATCCAGCTTCCAGGTGAACTGACAAGAGGAGCATCTCACCTCTCTCTGGGATCTTTGTCAGCAGGTTGATCTTCGGAGTGACTCCACCTTCTCGGGAAACTTCCACTGACCAATGGATAAGCAGGACGCAGCTACAGACACAAACGCAGATTTATTAATACAGCCCATAATCACAACCCGACTCAAGGGGGTTTGTTGAAAGATTATATTCATTAGTATATGTATAAAATATGACTGATTCATATCATGAACATGTAGATGGTTATTTACCCAGGAAGCTCGGGATGATTCAGGGTCATGACCTCTGACCTGTGGCCTCCTGGCAGAGAGACGATGGACGGATACTTCTCCTGCAGAGACACAAAGTTTAATCATATTAAGTTTAGAAAGTTTGAACATCGTCAGTGAGTCAACAGGATTATTCAATTATTACAGCTAAATTTATGTGAAAAAAGTATTTTCAACATGTTTCTTCTTTCAGTCTCGTTGATTTCTGTAAAACCTTATTGACAAAAATATTATTTCGGTACTTTAAGATAAGTTTGGACCAAACTAACAGTTGTTCATCAGTTATTTCAGGGCCAGTAGGCGGCGCTACAACATCTGTTTAATAACCTGAACCCTGTTTGCCTCATTCATCTCTCTCACACACACACGCGCACACACACACACACACACTCTCACACTCTCTCTCTCTCACTCACACACACACACACACACACACACGCACACACACACTCTTTGGCTCCTTCTTGTTTTCATGATGAAATATAAATGGAACATTTGTGAACTTTACAGTCAAAACAACAACAACAACAACGTGGAGTAAAAGATTCAACTGAGCTCAGGTTGATCACAAAACAAGATTCTGTTGATTCTGGAGAGAAATCTGATCAGTCTGATGATAATTAAATAATTAAATCTGATTTATTTTACTGCTTCCAATCAACACACACACTTTACTTTCCTCTGCTGTGTTTTCACAAAATTTTACACCTTTTTAAGAAAACTGTGACTACAAATATAATTTAAAAAAAAGGTTTCTGCATTTAAGACTTCTTTAAATATCACATTTCATCAATTGACGATCATTCATTCATGTAACGTACTGAATTTGTTTCTTCAGCGACACAAGTCACCGTGGACCTTTTGAAAAACAGGTTCTGGTTCTGACACTCTGTAAACCTGGTTCAAACTAAACAACAAGGCTTGGGTTCATTTCAGCGGCTGCAGTTTGTCTCGTGTTTCCATTATTTTGTCCACCACATTGAGACCGGCGAGCAGGAAACTGAAGAACGGAGATTCGTCTGATGAACTGTGGATCAGCAGAGACGTCACGTCGGGTCGAGGATCTTCTCTCTCGTCAGATTTCGTCTCATTACAACGAAGCAGAGGTCTGAATTTCTCCTTCGCCTTCGTTCTGGGGTCTCAGTCAGAAAACCAGTGACACTGCAGCGGGATGTTTGCTCTTGCGTGACCTCTGACCTCTGTCCTCCCTGCTGCGGTGACCTCTTCACCTCTTCACCACGATCCTGCTACTTTCACGTCTCCGTGAATAAATCAAATCAGTTTTGTCCAACATATTAAACTTGTGTCTTTCTTCCACATCCCTTCACGCTGCCTGTCTGTCGAGTCCTCGCTCAGACAGGAAGACACGTCTGACCTCTCTCTCTCTCTCTCTCTCTCTCTCTCTCTCTCTCTCTGTCTGTTTATGCCTCTCTCACTCCCTCTCTCTCTTTTTGTCTCAGCTGCAGCACAGATCCTGGCTTTGCTTCACAGCTCGATTAGCCTGCTCCGCTCTACACAACCGCTCCACGATCAGAGACACGCCGAGACTCACACACACACACACACACACACACACACACACACACACACACTTACAGTATCATCACACAGCGACACACACACACACACACACATCTCCTGGAGCTCCTGCGGAACCAGAGGAGGAGAAAAGAGGGTGGAAGAATTTGGCCTCGAGTCCTGCAGCCGCCTTCCAACTGCTGGTAATGTAGAGTTAATGTCTCTGTGTCCGTCTGTCCTCAGCTCCTCCCCTTCGCCCCCCCGTCCGTCCATCTGTCTGTCTCTCTCTCTCTCTCTGTGTCCGTCTGTCGTGATTTGTCAACAGCTTTTGGTTTTGTTACGGACGATCTCCTTCACAGGTCCAAAAGACAGAGAGCAACAAAATGCTGATTCTCATGACGTTCACAGGATGTTGACCTGACCTGACACGGTTGGGTCCATTTGAACGCAGCTCAGACGTGAACCAGAACGGACCTGAAGCAACCTCCTGCTTTAGATGCAGCGCTGCCAAAAAGGCTCCCGTCCGCTCACCGACGAGGCTCCGTCGCGTTTCACAACGCGGGCCGAGAGTCCAGATGACTTTTGGAAAGTTGGGAGAGAAGTGACGCTAAATGCGACGGCGCGAGAGCTTTGCGTTCCACTGGTATCCAGTCGAGACTGAACACGATGTGAGACGCCAAACAAACTGAAAACACTCATGAGACTGAACCAGAGACAAAGGGATGCTGAGGTCCACTGTGTCACCGACAGCTGCTGACACCACACACTCCAGACGCGACTCGTCCACGTCTGGTACCAGAGCTCCACAGAGGCGTGGAAGTGGCAGGAGGTAGTAGGTCCGGATCAGGAGCGGTCGTCGACGGACTCGGTTCTGTCAGAATCTTTAGCTGGTTTTAGACACAAACTCCAGAAAACGTCTTGAAAGTTGGGTGCGGAGGGTTTGCTGTTCACATATGAAGAGCGCCGGAGGAGATTGATTGCCATGACGTTCTCCGGAAATTTGACTTGGGGGTGCAGGGAGGGGAAATGTTGAGCGCGACATTGGTGGACATTTGCGTCCAGACTTCAGTGAAGGTGTGAGAGCAGCTTCAGTCTCTGTCGTCCAACTCATATACGACAAACTGTCGTCGCATATGGTAAGAACGACCCGCTCCTAAAACAGCGCCTCTACTGGTGACAGGAGCTCCCACACACATACTCTTCCCCTCAGAGCATCGTGGGCCTTATTTCGCCATAGCTTTAGTGTGAAGAAGATTTTTATTACTGGCCAAAAGAGAGGGTTGATCAAAGACACGCCTCCAAAAAGTCACACTGGCTAACAGAGTTTCATGAACAATAATAATAACTATTATCCTGAGTCCAGTTCATGTGAAATACTGAAATCAGCAAACAGAACAGGAGCAAAACTTCAGCTTTAAACGCACACACACACACACACACACACTCACACACACAAACACACACACACACACACACACACACACACACTCTCTCGCACATCTCCAGGTTATTTTTATCTTCTACTGTTGGTTGCTGCTGGAAGTCTCTCCGTCTGAGCCTGCTCATCCAGAAACGGAATCTTTTCCAGTTCTCTCCCCTCCCTCCTCTTTTCTTTCCTCCCCTCTCTCTCTCTCTCTCTGTCAACACTGACGTCTGATTTCATTGGTCGGAGCTGACTAGAGGAGGGAGGGTCTCAGGGTGGACTCAGTGTTCAGACCGTCAGTCTGTGGAGCTGCACACTTGAGTTTTGTTCCATCTCACAAAAGAATAAAAGAGTGAGTGATCAGAAGCGAGTGTTGGCGGATATTATGGATGAGATTTTTTATTACATGTCGTTTCACGTGAGCTGTGCTGGAAAAACTTCATGGGAGCTGTAGCTTTTTTTTAGTTTTGTCGTAGAATAATGATTTATGTTGGGCTCATTAACATTCCATCATATCTGGATGAAGTCCAGGAGTGAAGCACTTAAGTTCTCTCTCTGTTTACGATACAGTGAAACTTGATTTACACTTATTGGCTCTTCTCTACTTTCTGAATACTGAGGGTTTAATCAAATTTGGGAAGCGTCACTTTTTTACAGATGTATACAATAAAACACTGATGACGACACTGACTTTAGTCTCCTGTGCTTCAGCTGATTCTTACTGTTGAGTCAGTGTGAATGTTCGGAGCAGAGGCTGATGTCAGAGGGAAACTGGGAAAATTGTGTTTCACTTTCCTTCCCCCTCACATTTCTGCCTCCTATCCTTTTCTCGGAAGGAGCAGAGAGAGAGAGGGGGTGACAGGCAGCGAAGGGCCTGGGCAGGATTCAAACCCATCTCATTCCTCCAGGTCACAGTCGTCCACAAGGGAGTTGAATCAGGAGCAACTGGACGCCGTCGTAGTTTCATGAAGACGGTTCACCTTCATCCGACTGGAGAAGCCTCTCGGATGAAACCACAAACTCGTCCAGTTGCTCCTGATGCAACTCCTTCTCTTTATTTGACTAACAGAACAAATGTTAACAACTCAAGGGCAAAGGAACAAGTTGAAAAACCCTTTCCGTCTCCACCTGATGTATGTTAAAGTCCAATTTTCCCTCTCCTTTAAACTCTGTTTCGTTCTACTCCGATTCCTCACAACAACATCTGGCTCTAGACCACAGATGTGGCACCATGTTCACTGCTAAAAGCTGCGACAGACTGAAAAGATCATCATCTGTGTTCGGACCTACGAGTGACAGGATGTGAAATAAATGAGCCGCAGATTACAGTACATTCCTTCAGACGAGCGAAAACCGGACGTCTCTATCGGTATCTCTATCAGGCTTGTCTGGGCACCAGCCCAACAAATTTTAAAAAACAACTCCCATCATGCACCGGGGGCGAAGCCACGGCACATTTATTACTGTTATTGAGGTTGATTCAGAGACGACTGGTTGAATCTACACCAGTCAGAGGAATCAGACACAAGACAAACTATCAGGTGTGTGTCAGCGTCAGAGCTCTGCTTTAATAATGACAGGACTGCTGTGTGTAGACCAGTCATTACACACACACACACACACACACACAGGGAACCAGCCATTAGGACCCCAGCACTGAGCTATATGAGGACAAGCAGCAGCACTGACAGCTCCTTTTCTATAGAGAAGCTGCTGCAGGTAAAAACCTCTTTCTGTTTTCTATTTTGCTGCGGGTGGAGATTTGTTTAATCTGCTTCCTGGTGCCTATAATAGATTTAAGGTGAGGTGAGACAGAGAGAGGTGGGCACATGAAACAAATGTCCCCGGACTCAAGCGTTGTGGATATTGTGGTTCGCGGTCGGCTCCAAGACAAACTTTTACGAACGCTGAGGAACTTCTTTTTTAAGGATTTGTAGAAAATAAGAAGAGCTTTGGAATCAGTACCTCGTCCGGTATTGTTCCAACAACAATTTCCCTCAATACCCAACACTGTGAAGATCCCAGTGCTGGTTGAGGTTCCTGTGACTGAATCTGGTCTGTGCTGCTCTGCAGGGATGAGGTGGTGGCTGGTGGTGGCCAGTTTGTGGCTTCTGGTGGCCCTGACCATCCCCGACACCCAGGCCAGGAACAGACCTCAGGACAAGGATGCTGAGACCCGCCGGGGGAAGAGGAAGAGGGACGGACATGGTAGGACTGTTTCATTTTCAAAATAAACAAAACCCCACACATCTGGGAAATCTTCTTGTTAGTTGTTAGCCTCAGATGAGTTGAGTGTTAGCAGTTTCTTCTCTGAGCGTCTAGTGAGGATAGATCCTGGACAATTTTAGCCGAGCTTAGCACAAAGGATGGATTTTGTTTGTAGAGCAGCTGTAGAAATGGATTGAAACATGTTAAAAAGGCTTTTAGACAGTTTTCTGATGTAACAACCTCTAATGACACCATATCGACCTACGACATACGTCCCAATGGGAAGCATCTCAGGTGTGATTAGTCAGAATCTGCCTGGCTCTAAATGCATTAATTTATGCTTATGATTCAGCCATTTTGACTTGGCACAAGGATGTGGATACATTAAAACATTATTTCGTTGATTGATTGATAACCGGACTGTCCCAAAGATTCACACTCTGTCTGTCCTGAGAAGTTTCTAGATGGATGTTGTAGATGAATATTGATTTGACCGTGTGTGGCAGGCCATGGACAGGCTAGAGCGGGGCGCTCTAGACCTCTGAAGATCAGACTGGTCCCTGGTCCCGGTGTCCCAGTGGCACCAAGAAACAACCAAGGAAACACTGTGATCCTGAAGTCCTACAAGAACCTTCAAGAACAGCACTCCAGCTACAACGTCATTCCAGGTCAGTGAGGCCAGGAACTCAGATTTAACCCAGGTCAGTGAGGCCAGGAACTCAGATTTAACCCGGGTCAGTGAGGCCAGGAACTCAGATTTAACCCGGGTCAGTGAGGCCAGGAACTCAGATTTAACCCATGTTAGTGAAACTCAGGTTTTTAATTTAGAAAATAAAAAGCATGTAGACTTAAAGGCATGAATTTCACCAGTTTGTGAAGACAGTGTGTATCTTTGCATTCAGACCTTTTAAGCCACATGACAAGAGATTTCTGGTCAATGACATGTTAGCACAGTGAGATAAGATCATTTCAACGGGGCGGGTCGTGTGCAGTCAGAGAACAGCTCAGCTCGGCCCTGCTCTGGTAATGAAACAGCTTGTTATTACAGCTCAGCAACTTAATGTCAAATCATCACATTCCAACTGGAACAGAAGGGAAAACCATCGGAGGGAAGGGAGCTCGTCAGAAAAACAAGTCCTGAAGACTAGCACACAAAGAGACGAGGACAGAGGCTCCAAACAAGAAACCCTCTCCGTTTGTTTGGTGGCAGTGCGCTGACGGGAACTTTGAGCTCTTTGTTTCTGTTTGAAACACGAGAACAAAATCTGCTTTGATCTGCGTCGTCCTCAGAGTCGCAGACACAAACTGACATGAAATGTAACGACAAGCAAACAGACCAGATTTCACTTTACACAAGCAAACAAAAATGGTACAGATGTCGCCACCGAGAGGAACTCCACCGAGACGTCTGTTCGGTCGGACAGAAGTATTTCATTTGCTTTGTTTTGTGGAAAGTGAAATGCCGGTCACCGTGGCAACCAATCAACTTTGTAAACGGCGCAGGGCACTAATGTGGAAAGATCACTCTCGATCCCGACGACAACACGAGCTCGGTTGTCTCCACGTTAACGGACACGCTTCTTGTTCCAGAGCTTTCTACTGCATCTCCTTCTTCACTGTGTCATCACATTAAGTGTGGAACTCGTGTCACAGATTATTTTGAAGATAAGATATTCAGATAAGAATATTCCTTTATCCGTCCCACAACGGGCACATTTGGAAAACTCTGTCAAGTTACAAGGTCAGAAGTATGGAACTCCCAAAACGTGCTGGAAAGAAAATACTATTAAGTCTGTATTTCCATCATCTATTGTGAAGAGGCTCCTACAGCTGACAGGATTGCAGAAGACTGACATTGACTCTACTGACAACATCATTTACTAGACGCTAACTTTTGTAGCTAAGTTTCCTTCACCATAAATATCATGTTAGTTACTTGGCTCACGTTTTCTAATGTTGTGAACACAAGACCAAACAGCATCGTCAAATGTCTTATTCCGTCCGACCTTACCTAATCCTGACATTAGAGAAGACGAAAACAGAACAAATGGAGTTTTCGATTATTTTTCTCAATTAATCGATTAGTTGTTTGGTCCATAAAATGGTGAAAAATGTCGATCGTGTTTCCCAAACCTCCAAGATGATGTTTTGTTTTGTCCACACACCAAAGATATTCAGTTCACTGACACAGAGGAGCAAAGAAACCAGAAAATATTCACATTCAAGAAGTTGAAATCAGAGAATTTAGACTTTTTGTTTTCATAAAAACTACTTGAACCAATTAAATCTATCATCAAAATAGCTGGCGATTCATTTAGTAGCCGATTGCTTATGAACTGAGCGATTAACCTTTGCAGCTCTAGAGTTTTTGCTGGAAAAATGATTCATTTACTATCAAAAATCTTTGTTAGCCAGCAAGTCAAATAAAAAACATGAACTCGACACCTGAGTGTGACTTGTGACGGTTGCGATTATTATTATTTGAACAAAAACCCTGCAATTTACCAGACAATGAAAAGCAAGAGGCTCTGACAGCAGGACGATATTTTGAAGAGAAAAGAAAAGCTCTAAAGTAGGTGTGCTCCAGAGATGACAGGGCGACGGTCCCACTGCCCACGGGACGGAGGACCCGGATAATTGAGACACAGTGTTTAAGAGAAATAACCTGAGCCTCTTAACTACCTGTGTCCCCATAGACGTGACAGAGAGCGTACCATTAGAAAGGACAGATGACAGACGGGACCCACTGAAGCTAGACACAAAGAGCCTCTTCCTGCCGCATCATAGTGGTTTACAGTCTTTTCTTACTGACTCACTGCCAGTCACCACGTCGGCCCGTTTCCCCCGGGTCGGGTGTTGAAAGGGGAAGTTAATGCAGAGGGAGGAGAGGAAACCCTACAAATCACTGCTTTGTCTGGTTCTGATGGTAAAGTACAAGACTAGACCTACACAGCAATTATTTGCAGCAGGGGCCCGATGCTGCCGCTGCTGACGAGGGACGACGAGGACGACGAGGGTCGGCCGGCGTGTTGCGACCCACAGGCTGCTGCTTTGAATCTGCTTTGTTCTGGACCGAGTCACCGGTTTGCTTAGTAGTTCAAATGGGTCAGGGGCTGTTGCTCATCAACAGCTGTTTCCTCGGTCGGAAAGTTTGACAGATTCGTGCAAAGACTTGTGAGAGACGTCATCTTTGTTGTACGTGGACATACAGTAATAACAACGTTCAACACAAAAAAAGACCATGAAGTCAGTAAATTGCTCCTGCTTCATTCAACTCTTCTGAGATACCAAACATATATATATGGTGGATTTGTCACTTGCCTCTGATTGGTTACGGCAAAACCATAGAAGACTTTCTTTATTTCAGTCTAATTATTGGGCAACATGAACCTCAGTCTTCTTTTCTGCTGGAACCCAAAAATGATGGACTCTAACAGTGATTTACCTTTTTTTCTCACCAAAACAAAAATGGCAGACGGTGCACGTCATCATAGCCTTATGGTTTCTTTATAGTCTTACTGCTCCCTCCGTCTCTTTCCCCTCGCTGTGTCGGACAAAACTTACAAACAAACAAACAATAAAAAAAGATCTATAAGGACAGCCAGACATGACTGGCTCTTTGTTTGACCAGTTGTCAGTTGTCAGCAGTTTGAGGGACAATAATCAATCTAGTAACTAGAGTTATGTCCTGGACAGTCACCTATAGATGAACAGATGAAACAGGACTCTAAACAAATCACAGAACATCATTACATCAATGAAAACTGAGGCAGACGGACTAATATTTTGCAGCTCTGCAAGAAGCTATAAAATATCTGCTTTAATTATGAAGACAACAAGGCTCACAGGCAAGGTGTTGGATATTAGGGCTGCAACTTAGGATTCTTTTCATCATCGATTAATCTGAAGATTATTTTCTCAATGAATTGTTTGGTCCATAAAATGGTGAAAAATGTCGATCGTGTTTCCCGAAAAAACCCCAAGATGATGTTTTGTTTTGTTCACACACCAAAGATATTTAGTTTACTGTCACAGAGGAGCAAAGAAACCAGAAAATATTAACATGTAAGAAGAGAATTCTCCATAATTTTTCCTTCATCAGAGAACTCTAAGTAGTTGATTACTAATGACTGTGTGAGGATTTGAAAGTCTTGAAAGAGAGTTGTCTTATTTTGTGTTTCAGACTAAAACAGGAGAATTATCTTAAAAAAATATTAACTAATGAACTAAAATAGTAACTGTCATAAATTGCCAGTTTCCAAATTACTTTAATTTCTTCAACTTCCATCTCTGTGCGACTGAACACATTTTGTCCTTTAATGAACCACTGACCTGACAGTAGTGTGTGTGTGTGTGTGTGTGTGTGTGTGTGTGTGTGTTGTTCCAGGTAAGCAGGGCCAGTGTGTGTACCAGGGCCTGACCTTGTTCGACCAGGCCGTCTGGTCTCCAAAGCCCTGTGTGACGTGTTTGTGCGCCGGCGGGCGGGTGGTTTGTGACGAGATCACCTGTCCCACAATGCACTGCCACTTCCCCTTCACGCCCGCTGGGGAGTGTTGCCCCGTCTGCATGGAGCCAGGTAGAAACACAACATGTGGCAACGCCATGGTGCAACATCCGGGGGCAACAGAGATGGACAACTTTTCTGATGTTTCTGGACCAATGTTTGAAGAGTTTCATTCGAAACAACACGTGGCATCATAAAAAACCAAAATCTACACAAACCTTGTAACATTTAAATGCTTTAATCCTAATGGTGAACATTTCACTAGCATTTTTCACTAAACATTTAAAAATGATTATATTTATTATGAAGGAATGATTAACGAAAAATCTTAACTAATTTAATCAAACAGTAGGCGTCTGATTCCGAGGATGAAACTCTTCATTATTTAATATTTTCCATCTCTGAAGCCTCAGCATGTTGCTTTCGGTTTCCATCATGGCTTTAAAAATGTGGTTGATGCACATTTTGGGTTGGTCAACACATGTTGTTAAGCCTAGAAAATGTGTGTATGTTGGGAGATAGCACGGTGAATCTGAATTTGAAAAAGAAAAAAATGTGCAACTACAATCTGAAAGGAAATGTTTTACATCTGAATTCTGTTGTAATTACAGAAGTGCACTCCAAAGGAGAAAAAAAATACATAATTTAATTATAATGTCAACATATCTTGTAATAATGAGTTAGAATTAATATTTGATGTACAAATTGGAGATAATTTTCTTGTTTTGAGACAGTCAAGGAACTTTCAGTAATTATTATTTGGTTACATACCAATATATATATTTAAAACACTAATTTTTTTTAAACTAAAACTACTCAAAAGGACTTTTCTTTCTCTCATTTTTTGATTTACATTTTGGCATTAATGTGAAAAAAAGCATTTCATTTTTTACTACAGTCTGTTTTACAAGTAACTTACCTAAACCCTTTTGACTGAGGTTCTAGAAGTTATGTTCATTGAAGAATTGTGACCAAGAAACAAACTGAGGGAAACGGACATTTGTTGTTAGTATGACCAACATGAATATCAGTACTGAAAGGAGAATTATTATATCTGCACAAATTATCGGCTGCAATAATATGTCAAGCAACAACTGTGATAAAAAAAAAATCTTGATTGCCCCATATTGTTAACTATGATAGGGCAATATCTCATTAGATCCTATTAATTTTGTAAATCTCTGGTAATTATCATGAGTAAAATCTCAAATATTTTTTTCTGTGTAGAGGATCATACGCTTCTATAAAGATGTAATTCCATCAAATAGCCTGAAAAACAACGTCAACATATAGAAAAAATATAGTTTATTCAATTTAATCAGTTTTGTCATCATAAAAAAAAGATACCAAGCTTAATCAAATTTAGATACCGTAGCAGCTAACGCAGATTGACCAACTGTACCCGACTGTGGTCGTACTGGTGCAATTGAGTGGGATTTGATCCAGACTGGTCTACAGCAGCCGTCTGCTCTGTAGCCTCAACAAGCTGCTCTTGTACCTGTCTGGACAAATGTGGGTGTCCACCTGTCTGTCTACCACACTAACACACAGCCGTCTGTCTGTGTGTGTCCACCTCCTGTCTGTCTGTCTGTCTGTCTTCACCAACTCTCCTCTTCATTCTCCTTTAGTTTCTGTTTTCCTTTCTTCTTGCTTCCTCTCCGGTCTCTCCTCTCCTCTTTCTGTCTCCTACCTTCCTTCCTCCTTTCTTTACCGTCACCTTTTCCTTTCCTCTCGACCAACTCCCGCCTCCTTCCCCGCACCGTCCCAAACCCGCCCTAGAACCCGACCTCAGCCTTGACCTTTCTGGTGACTCCCCAGTTCCCAGTGACCCCAGCGAGCCCGTGACCCCGCTGACCCAGCAGGAGATCCAGCGAATTCTCTGGCGAGAGGAGGAGGAGCACCGCGAGGAGGAGGAGCGCCTGAAGAAGAAGGACGAGGCCAGGAAGAAGAGGAGGAAGCAGAGGAAGGAGCAGGAAGAGAGACAGAGAAAGATAGTGGAGGACAAGAGGCGACAGGAAGAGGAGGCCCTGAGGTTGCAGGTGGAGAAGGAGGAGGAGCAGTGGAGGAGGCAGATGGAGGAGAGGAGGCAGGAGGAGGAAGACAGGAGGCAGAAGGAAGCGGCGGAGAGAGAAGCAAGGGAGAAGGAAAGGAAACGAGAGGAGGAAAGGAGGAGGCAGGAGGAGAAGCTGAGGGAGGAACTATTGGCTCTGGTGGAGGAGGAGGAAGAGGAGCGGCAGGAGGAGGATGAGGAAGAGGTGTGGCTGAGAGGAGACGTGTTTCAGATGCCCCCGAAAGAACCTGAAGAACCTGAAGAACCAGAAGAACCAGAAGAACCAGAAGAACCAGAAGAACCAGACCTCCTCCCCGCTCCAATCCCAAGACCTCCTGCTGCGACGGAGGACGAGCTGAGAGAAGTGGAGGAGGCAGAGGAGATGGAGGAGGAGAGGGAGGAGTTGGTGGCGAACAGAGGAGGCCTCCCTCCAGGGTGTGACTTATCTGACGTCACTGTGACATGTGAGAACGCCAAACTCATCCACTTCCCTCCTCTGTCCATCCCTGAACTCAAATCTCTGAGTCTGGAGGGTAAGTGAGCGGCACAACAACAAGACACGGAGCGGAAACACACAACACCTGAACAAGAGTCTTCACAACTTCAACACGACTCTGTGGTATTTTACTGAATCTTAATCCAGTATTGAATCTTATACTTTAAATCATGGATCTGAGTCGACGTTGATGTTGGAGATTCTTACTCCACTGACTGATCGTTTCACCAGCGAACACTCACCACATTGTTGGTCTTGAAAACAAAAACACACGGTCCACTAGTGATTTATAGAGTTTCATTTCTCCGTTTACCTCACAGATTATCTTTGGCTGCGTGCGGCGAGGACATTAACCAGACAACCAGTTTTTAACCACGCAGCACAAACGTTATTGATGTCATTTAAAATGACAAAAGACAAACAACGGTTATCAACAACTAAAAATGAGGAGCTGAACCAGATTTTTTTTGGTACATTGGTTTAAACAAATTATTCTGTAGCCTAGCAAATCCAGGCGTATTGTCAAACGGGAACCAGAATAAGAGCAATGGATCCTGCAAATGGATCCCAATAATTTGCATTGTGGGACAAATTATGCAAATAGATAAATAAAACACAAGCAAACCAAGAAACACAGGCTTATAGGAAACACTGCAGTGACAGAAATCCTGCTCATTGTTAACTAACTGTAAATGTTCCTGCCTGCAGGTAACAACATCAGCACCATCCCAGCAGGAGCCTTCAACGGCATCCCCAACCTGGAATGGATCAACCTGAAGAAAAACAAACTCACCTCTGCGGGGATTGATTCTAAAGCCTTCAAAGTAATAGAAACTCTCTCACTATAAAAATGCCTTCAGAGTAAAAGTCAACTTCTTTATTCTGTCCATCACTCGATTGTAGCGTTTCACTTGAGGCCTCAAGAAATGACGATGATGATGGTTTTATCGAAGCAATGCAGCCCACCAGAAAGTACAGAAATGTAAATATCATGACGTAAATGTCCTCAAAGACCTTCAGGTGTCAAACAAGAAAATCTGCACCATTCAGGAATCATTTAATGAATTTTCCGCTCTTAAGAAACTGTAACAAATATATGTGAAGAGCAATTTTCAAGAGCATCATCTGAAGGCTACGAAACCGAAAACAGGTAGAAGAGAAAATGGATGGCTACTTCTAGATTTAACCTTTGTGGTATGAAAGATGGGGGGGTTGCCCATTCTGCAAGCATCACCAGTACCGACAGTATGTGTGTGTCTCAGGGTCTGAAGATGCTGAGGCGTCTGTACCTGGATGGGAACCTTCTGGACGTTGTGCCCTCTGACCTCCCCCCAACCCTGCAGGAGCTGAAGATCAGTGAGAACCGACTGAGAGGGGTCGATGGAAACAGCTTCCAAGGTCCTGACATCAGATTACATGTCACAAAACACTCATTAACTAATGACACAAAGCAACCTCCTATAGATCGTTTATATACTAAATTATGTTGGTCTTCCTGAACCATGAAAGTACTTTTTGAGGCTGTAAAGTGATCATGGTGTGTCTTTCTCCAGGAAACCCTCTTTGGGTTGAAATGCAGTAGGCACCAACTTACAGAGACATTATCCAGCTCACTGTGATGATGTTAATTTGCTACAGTTGACTATAGGTGGCAGAAACAGTTGTTGGACCATCCAATATAATCACTAACTACATAACCTATAGGCCTGAGATTTTGGAAATCCTCAGAGGTTAAAAATGCAATTAACAATTAGATCCTCTGCACACGATTAGCAATTGAAATCTACAAAAATGTTGAATTTTTTGGGTGCGCTTCTGTTATTAAGTTAAAAAAAAAGATCCCTCCAGCTCCACATCAGCTTTCTGTGAGAGACTTTATTATGTGTGTGCGCGTGCAGGCTGGAGCCAATCCGAGCTGACATTGAGCAAGAGGCAGCGTAAAGTCTGGACAAGGAAGATTTTTACTGTAGGCTTGTGGAATTATCTTTTCTCTTGAATTAATGTAACTGCACTTAAGACTAGTAAAAGGGACAAAAGCACAAAAGTTTGTATTCTATTGTAAAATTTGATGGATGGTTTTGATCCCCAGCCTTTTTCTTCAGTCTTCTACTCCAGAAGAAAATATTTATACTTTGTGTAACTTAATTCACAGATGGTATTTTTGTTTTCTAACCTTAGGTATTTTGTTTTGATTTGTTGATCGAATTTCCTGGTGCTAGTGGATGAATCAAACTTGGCCTCTGCTCCCATCCTGTGTTGTGCAAAGCTCAAACAACTGATCGTGTGCAGAGGATCTTAACTGTGTGTTGTCCACCTATTCTTAATAACCTTACCCGCCATACAGTACATGATGAATTTCTTGTCCTGTAACTTTTATAGTGAGATGTATCTTTGCCGAATTCATTCCAAGTTTCGAACCCGGATGAGGAAAATACATTGACATTGTATAAATATTTCATCTTTTTAGATCTGAACAGCCTGGTGATTCTGGAGCTGGAAGGAAACGTGTTGAGTGAGGGGAATGTAGATCCTCTGGCCTTCGCTCCACTCGTCCAGCTCTCCTACCTCCGACTGGGCAGAAACCACTTCCGCACTATACCACAGGGCCTCCCCCCGACACTGCTGGTATGAAGTGATATCTGTTTACAGAAATATCTCTTCTCACTCCTCCTCACACTGAGAGAAATACGTCACACTGCCGGACTGTTACACTTCGTTTGAGTACAAGTCACAATGTTCTCTAGGTTAAAACTCTGCTGCTGAAAAACTGATCTAGGTGACACTAGTCATCAAGGCTCAACCCGCAGTGGTCCAATAAGTTCAACGGACTCCTGGAAAAAAAACCTACAAATATACAACGAATATAAAATATAAACGATTAATATCCTGGTGAGTTGACAAAAATACAAAGGCCACATATCATTTAACATCTCCAGACATGTGTGGACAAGGTGGAGCCTTGAGAGTCTCAAGAGGGTCTCAGGAGATAAATGGGCTTTTTGGACACAGGCAACACCCTGACTTAAATAAAATCTGACAGGGCATCCAGTCACATTATCAGAGGCCGTCGGAGGAACTGGCAGCATTCATCTGAATCCATGTTTGCTGATGCATCACTATTTTCCTCTTGGCTCTGATCTACTACACTCCACTGAGTAAACTCTGCCTCTACCTGTGGGAAACCAGACGACCCAACGTGTGATTATGGCCTCTGGTTAACCACAAGCACGCTGCTGCTGCTGCTGTAAATCCACCTTAGAACCAGCTCCATGTTATGACTTTGGACAGTCTCTACAAGCTGCAAATCAAAAACTCCACAAATTTTTTTTGTTGGCTGCTAATTAGCGCTGAGATTCCAGGGTTAATTTGTGTTAGTTAGAAACCAACAAAGACTGTAGGTGAATTCAGTTATGAGGTGTATTATGTATCTATAACCTGAAACAGTCTCATTACGCTACAGACTTGTCTGCCAGTATTTAAACAATAAACAACAGTAGACGCAACTGTTTAACGTCAAACTCGTAAACACCCCTAATGTTGGTTTTATAATGGTCTCATTAAAAAATGGACAATATTACCATAATGTCATTTTAATGCTAAATTCCAGGAATTACTACCAAACTTGATGGAGGTATGTAGCAGGAGCCAGAGAACAACCTTTTTAACTTTTGGTGTGGATCCAGTTATCACTTTCCTTAATAGCGGAGATATTCATTGAATTTTGCAAGAAATATTGTTTGGATCTTGATTTAAAATAATCAGGCGTTGATAAGCTACACAGACATGTTAGGTTGTTTGGCCATGGTTGAGGTACGCACTACACTGAGTTTCATGAGTTCCATGAGTTTCCAACAATATAAACCCTTTTCTTTCCTATCTGGATGGTGACAAACATTTGTTTTCTTTCTTTTTCTGTTTGCTTGTTGTTCAGGAGCTGTACTTGGAGAACAACCTGATTGAGGAAATCTCAGAGACAGTTTTCAATCAGACCAGGAGTCTGAATGTGATTTCTCTGAGACACAACAGGCTGGATGAGACCAGGATCGCCCCGATGGCCTGGATCAGCCACAGGTTACCAAAAAAGAGACATATAACCAATTATCATCCAATCAATATTGTTTGCTGTAGTACAGCAGTTTAACTATCGCTGTCACAAATAACAATCAGCTTTATCTCAATGTGCCCCGCTCTCATCTTCCTTCTATGCAGAAATCTCGAGTCCATCGACCTTTCACATAATCACCTTTACCTGGTTCCTTCCTACCTGCCCACATCGCTGGTCCATCTAGTGCTGGTGGGAAACAACATAGAGAGGATCCCTGGTAGGTGGAAACTGTTGATAACCATCTGGCATAAGAATATGATATGTAGCACATGGGATGGCTCAACCTAGAGGTAGATCAGTACAGGCAAGATACCTGGATGTTTTCCTCAACAACCTCTGGGCCCCGCAAAACTAAGAACGACATACTACTAAATTTTCTCAGGGCATGAAAAGAGCTCTAAATGGATTACGAAGGTGATTCATTTCAATCCTGTTTCTTTGTATTCTTTTCAAACAAATGGCTATTTTATTAGTGGCAGGATGATCGGCAATGACTGTATATCGAGTAACAGATGATAGACAGGAAAGTTTTATCGTTTTCCAAGGCAGGAAATTAACGACATCTAATATACTGTGTATCCACCGTCAGGGGTTTTGCTTTTGTTTCCACTGTTCTCCACCTGCTTCAGGGTCGAGCTCTTGGATCCAAAATTGCTCAGGAAATGATACTAAATCCATGTTCCAGGTACTTTTGAGGGGGTTGGGTGCAGTCACATCGTTAGAAGGATAACAAAGACAGAAGTAACCTAAGTTTTACTACTGCACCTGTACCAAGGCAGGACAATGAACACTTTGATAGGAAATAACTAAAAGAATCTTAAATGGACAAGAAAACACATCCCGACGGATCATAAAGGAGAGGAGGCTCGTTCAGAGTGGAGCTGGAGTCAGTAATTTCACAATCACTTACTTTATTTACCGACCAAACAGACCATTAAGATGACACAGTTGTAGACTACAAAAAAACAAAACAGTCATGGTCTCCCACAGTTACAGTTTCCTTTATCTTCATCTCCACAGGTTTCGTCTTTGCCCACATGGACCCTGGTCTGGAGTACCTCTACCTCTCCTACAACAAACTGGACGGAGAGGCGATCGAACCTGAGTCGTTCTTCGGCTCATTCAACTCCATGGTGGAACTGTGTCTGGATAACAACCAGCTGCTCACTGTGCCGTCTGGCATCAACGAAATGACCAACTTACACTTTCTCAGACTCAACAATAACAGGATCAGGTACGAGGCCGACATCCAAGGATTTCAACATGATTAGTTTCTGGGAATAAAACACTTTTTGCCCAGGATTCCTGGGATTTCTTGCCATTAAATCAAGTTTCATTTAAAATGAAATAATAACAATTTTCTAAAATTTCTCCAATGTTACTCTTTCGTACTCCCACAATTATGTGCTGATTTTTTTTTTTTCCAAACCAAACAGAATATTTTGATCCCATCAAGTCTTACAAGTCAACTCCTACGACGAACTGTCGTATGTGGTTAAAACGACCATATCAGCAGTTTCCTTAAAATAGCGCCTCTACTGGTGACAGCAGCTACGCTACAAATACTTTCTTCGCTTCAGAGCATCGTTGATATTTATTTGCTTTACCAACGCATGGTTGATGAGCTTGCAAACGTAAGGGTGATGATGACATGGCAGAGAATCAGCACGATTACTTTACAGAATATGAGCAAATCCATTTAAGAACTCCAACTTGACAGACTTACCAGGTCCACCGCTAGAGGTCTGTGGTCTTTAAACGACCACATAAGCCGTAATACAATGTGGAAGACAGTGTCTTTGATCCTGTTTACATCCTCTTACTTGTGTGCTACTTGTTTGAGGTGTGAGTTTTTAGGTCTATGTGGGAGTGTATGACTGTCATAGTGGTGAGCTGAGTTCAGTATGTGTGGCGTGCCAGCAGAAATCCATCACACGCAGCCATTTTGCTGAGTTGTTTCTGTGGTTGGATAGACAGAGCAACTGTGGTCATGTGTTTAGTTGAAACAATCGGGTAATCATCTGCACATGCTTGTCGAATGCCCCTCTTCTCATTCTGGACATTGGCCTAAAGATCTGAGTGAGGCGGCGTGCTGGACCGCCTGCACAGTCTCCATTGACATGCGCGTTTGCTTCGCTTCATTTAAATTTAGTCTGAACAGTATTTTTTCCACTGAATTGTAATCAGAGATTTTAAGAAACAGCTACAGCTACAGCTAATGGCATTTCAGGGTTGAGTGACAGTTGAGCTGAAATGTAAATGAGGTTTCGGAGAAGTCATCTTGGGCATGCCCGTGCCAGTGTAAACAGGAAGTACATTAACTTCCCTGAAGTCGCCTACTGCAGAGTTGCTTACTTAAGAGAAAAAACTATGAACTTGAAACAACAATAATGAAAAGTGAGACAAGGGGGTTATTTCTTTGGACCCACGGCGAGGTGGAACTAGTTCTTAAAGTAAGTGTTTACAACGTTTTGCCTTCACAGCTAGTATTCTAGGTGATAAAAAAACAATCAGCAAGCACATGGAGTTGACCGTGTCATCATTTCCAAACGTCTCTGTTTTTGCCGGTCCCTACTACAACGCAGCCCCTGGAGTTTTCAAACTAAAACTGGTCGCCCAGCATTTCCAAACATATTCGTTGTAAGCACTTAAAAACTCCAGATGAGTGTGGACAGCACCGTCAATAAAAGCAGGTGACTAAGGACTGTGTAAAGTGTAGGGTCAATACAATCCGTTATTGTTAAGTCTCACAACAGATCAGAGTCCGACCAGACAACTGACTCATTGGTCACCACTTGAAAGACAATATTAAGGCTGAAAGTTCATTGGATGGACAGTCGCCTTGACGACAAGAAACCAAACACGTGTCTGGGAGTCACACCATGAATCACCTCATTAGCCACTAACAGGTCCATGCACACAGCACACAGTGAATCCAGGCTGTGACATGATGTTATATAAAAGGAACATTACAACTTAAACACTTCACCGCCGTGATCCAGCTGCACCACCGCCAAAATGGCTGACACCCCAGGTGGGAAACTAATCAGCCTTCAAGCAAGTACTGACGCTCATTTTCACATTTGTGGCGCAGTACAAGCAAAAAGGATAGCTTTTTTTAATAAATCTGCAAATCAACAGACAGATTAAAAAGACTGGAGAGCTAACAGGCTCTTGATGCTGTGTTTTCTAGGAGTATCCCAGACGAAGGCATCTGTGACCCGAACCACAGCGGAGACTCCACCCTGGTGGCCGTGAGGCTGGAAAACAACCACATCGACCCACAGAAGGTCTCGCCGACGGCCTTCTCCTGCGTACGCTCCTCCTCAAGTGTGGTCTTAAGACCTCAGAAAAGCGACCCAGTGAGCCGACGCAAAACCTAAGAAACTAAAAAAGACATTTGTCTGTGTCCCCTGAAACACAAGGGGGTAAGATATTGAATTTTAATGTGCTGAAGGAAGTCAAAGCTTTAAGATAAATATCTTTTCTCTCTTAAGCTTCCACTGATGCTGCATGTTACTGAAATAACACTCAAAATAATTTGAGAATTCCTCTCTCAAAGCCTCTCACATTATACTCAAGACGTACAGATTGAACATGTAAAATATGCATCTTACATGTCCAAACCCTGCTGATGTAGTCTGCCTCACGGCAATCTATTGTCCTGTCATATTCTGGGACTGAACCGTTACAAGCTGCATAAAAGAAAGATTTTCTTCTCCTCTTGCTCTCGAACGCTTTTTTCAAGGTCTGGTGAGTTTGTCACCTGTACCAGCTTAAACGAACGAATGTGACAGAACAATGTTCAGGCTTCAGAGACATCCAACTCCTTCGGTCAAATGTTAAACTCTCTCAAATGGAAAGAATTCCTGCGCCATACACAGCAAAAATGAAAATGCTAATAAAGAAATGGAAAGAATTCCACGAAGTGATACCACAAGGCCAACGCATTATTTTTTAACAACCTCAGCACCTTCGTGTTCCACTTCTCAGCTCGGTTTCTTCCAGTGCCTTTCATAAAAACTCACACGGGAAGGAGTGTGAGTAGTAAAAATGGCATGTGTGACACATCCTTCATGCTCTTTGTGTTTATGATGAAGGGAAGGTTAAAGGATTAGGTTAAAGTGAGTGCTGCTGCAGAGATAATCCATCAAGAGATGGAAGGTGTAATGACATGTCTGCTAACTTCCTGCATCTTTTACACTTTACAATTTAGGCCTGATGCAAGAAGTTATCGTGCTAGTGGCGTGGGTTTTATTTCATAGTTCAGCTTCATATTCCACATGTCGACAAAATACGGAGAGAAATGCGCCTCAAAATGTTCACAAATGCGTATCACATGGTCCACAAGTGAATGATAAGAGTAACAAATGCGTATAATGATCGGTACGTAACTTTGTGTACTCACCATTAATCCAATCGAATGTAATTTATTTACCATATATTTATATTTACATTTATTTCATATTGTCTGTGTTCTCATCGAGTGGCCATGAGCTATTCTGTCAATTTAGAAATGCATCTTTCCCACTTGGAAATTTTACACAAATTCACCGAAAGCCCCAGTTTTTCACCAGCACTTGTACGCGGCGTATGAATCTTTGTGGAGTCTCAACAATCCACACAAAGGTGTGAACTGATCCCTGCGTATTTGTAGATCCGCGCACACGCATTTAACTGCGAATAAATACAAACAATTTCACAAATATTTTAAGACATTTCTTCCCACAGGAAGCAATTTGAAAGCGAACATTATTACATCTGTGAAGTTAAAAAATCTGAATGTAAATTATTAATATTAATTCAGTTTGTAAAGTGTGCATTTGTCAAACTGCTGGGCAAATTGCTTCGTATTTGTGTGTGGATTTGATCACACATTTATAAGAAGCCACAGTTGCGTTATCTTTTGCTTGTGGATCAAGTGATACACATTTGTAAACATATTAAGACTAATTTCTCTCCATAACGGAACTCCTACAATACTTCTGCATTGTGCGTGATCAGGCCATATTGTGCTTTAACTAAACTCCCTGCAGTAACTGCTTCACTTCAGACTGGTCTTCAGGGAGATGTCGGGCCACAAACAACTACAGATATAACCACTTATCTTCCGTTCCGCCCTCGTCTCTTTACTAAAAAGGACACAATTCTGTGCAATTGTCTTGTTTATGTGGTTTCATTCAGTGTTGAATATTGCGACCGTGTGGTTCTGGGAAAAACTGGGAGAACGCTCAAACATAAGCCTTTGGCCTTCAGTTGTCTCCGAGAACTCAGAACAGAGTTGAGATGTGGGAGGAACCGGTGGTTCCTGAGGTCTTCGCCTCACTGTAAATTTTCTTTTGACGATCTCCTCAGCACAGAAACACCAGGAGTCTTCAGTTTAATTTGACCAGACTTTAACTCTATGATCTGTGTACTAACTGAACTGCAATTGTTTTAATAAGTAAACAACAGCTCTGGCAGTGAATGAGAGGGCTTCTGCAGCGTGGGGGAGTAAATCCTTTATGTATGAGCTGGGAAGATGTGGATTTAACCTTTTATAGTTCTTACAGATTGTAACTTTGCTCTAAATAGCACTAATGAACATTGGATGAACAGAAAGAAAAAAATTGATTTGATATTATACAAAATACCAGAAATGTTTGAATTAGGGCTGCAACGATTATTTTCATTATCGATTATTTTCCCGATTAATCAGATTAGTTGTTTTGTTCATAAATTGGTGAAAAATGTTGATCGTGTTTCCAAAAACTCCAAGATTATGTTTTGTTTTGTCCACACACCAAAGATATTTAGTTTACTGTCATAGAGGAGGAAAGAAATCAGAGAATTGTGATTTTTCGACCGCGATCAAAACTACTTGAACCGATTAATCGATTATCAAAATATTTGGCGATTCATTTATTAATCAACTACTAATTGGTTAACTGTTGCAGCTCTAGTTTGAATAATATGCCCTTTGCCAACATGTCTGAATTATATGACGATTTAATTGATATGTCAACGATCGTATGCTACAGTTTTAACATTGTAATGATGCGCAATAAACGTCACTATGTTCCCAATTGCTGATTTTTTTTTTACAATAAATCTGAAAATGTCTGATTCAGTCAATGTTATAAACCATAGTCTCCTTATGTGGAAAATGCTGTCAATGAGCACAACACATGTATTTGAATGAGTGGTGACTCAGAGGTCTGGATTCAGGCAACATGAGCCTCATGTTCCCATCTGGAACAATGCTAAACACCTTGAGGTTTTTTCAGGATTTGATGCGTGTTGACAGTGAATGCAAATATTTAACCCGTGAGGTGCATGAGTCACAAATCCAAACAAGACATTAGATGATATTATGCCATTGGATTTTCCCTAATCCCCTTCCCTTCACTGGAGAACTGTAACATGCACTCATCTCACCAAATTAACACCTCAGGCGTCTGGGATGATGTGGAGCCATGATCACTACTAGAAAATGAGTTATAAGAAAATGTCCTGATCTTTGCCTCACAAGTCGTCGACCCTCATGCAAAAAAAAAAAAACGCTTTCAGTGTGGGAGCTGTAATGATCAGAGCGGAAAAAGCCAACTTTATCATAATATTTTCCTCTGAAAGCCTGAGGTTTAGGATCATTTACTCCAGTAGCAGACGGATCTAAATGACTGGTGGAACAGAAAAGCTCAAATGTGAAGAGGTCAAAAACCGCAGCTCCTTTTTTGAGTCAGACACATTGGAAATATTAGATAATCATATGGAGACGGAAAAAAAAATACATCTAAAAGTAGAAAAGCAATAAATGAACAACAATCGGTAATATCTGGTCAGTTTCTAGATGCTGGCAGTCGCCATCTCTTTGTACTTCCAAGTGGAAAACTTTCTGCCGATGAGCCGAAGATCAGAGATCACAGGTTTTCCTGTAAAGGAGAGAGTTTGTCTCTTCTGCCAACAACAGCTGCTGCGTTCATCAGCGTCACAAATCGGACTCACAGAGGAACAATCCCGTACTCAATAGTTACATGATGTCGTCAATGTTCCGCACAAGTTCAGCTTCATGTGTAGTTCAGCAGGCGATGTATTTCAGGCACATAACAGGTTTTGTTCAGGAGATGATTTTCAAGATATAAAAGCAGAAAAAATTATATTTACTCATTTTCTGATGTTCGTCTGATCTTTATTTTTTTTCTTTGTGAAAATTACTGGATGTTTTCTAACTTTGCAGCTCTATAAAGTTTTCAAATTGAATTGAGAAAAACGACTCTCTCGGCAAAACATATAGATGCATAAACCCAATAACAATTTGTCACAAGAAGATGCTGCTTTCTTTCCTTTATTGTTATTCTTAACTTGCCCACTAGTTTATCGGCGTGCGCAGATCCTTGTGTGCAGAATTTTTATTATTTTTACTCACTTTAAATCTGTAATTTAAAAAAACAACATTTAAACCTAGATAAATAGCATTATTTATTATTTCTATTATCTATTATATTTTGTAATCAATTCTTATTTTTCAAGTAGTTAGCTGAATTTTAATTTTGAACGCAAATGTCCGCAAATGTTGATCCAGACATTTTACAGAACTTTTCCTGCCAGCCCCCATGTCCAAGTGAGCATGTAGCTGCCACAAAATGCCCCGGGAATGTTCCTGCTGTTGTGAACACGTCTGACTCGGACAATGTCCTGCTCCGTTTCGTAATATGTGAAATGCAAACTGAAAATATCCAGACCCAAATTTCCGGACATTTTCTGGAGTTCATGTCTGAAGATCAGCTAAAATACTTTCCCGTCTGCGAAAATAATTTATTACAATTTATTCATATTAAGTCAATTAATTGTAATTAGACAGCAATGTTATATTACCAATAAGTTCATGATTTTAGTTTGAGTGTTGCTCGAGCTCCAGAGCCTATGCCCAATATTCATATATTTAAACAAAATGCTCCAATATCAATATCAACCTCCCTGAGAACCTCCCGCATTAGATACTGAAGTCTGAGGACGGTGAACACTGGTCTGTTGTGCAGCCTGGTTGCGTAACACTCCAAGCAGCAGGTAACAAGCGGGGTTGCCAGGTCGCAGGCAGTTCTATTAAAATGTTTCCTGGCAACAAAATGTCCACTAAAGCAACAACAGCGCGGAGGCAAGTCCTTGACCTGCAAGTTGCCCCAGTGACACACAGCCCTTAGTGATGGAGCAGAATCTGCCAGTCCAGAGCCCGTCACAGACGTCTGACGGGTCGGAAACTATGAGATCCACGTCCCGACCGCCACCCATGAGGAACGCAGACCATCTCACATCAGGAAGTAATCTCTAACATTTAATTTGTAGTTTGAATACTGCAATTCTTACAATTACGCCATCGATTTTTCTACCACAAACCAATTTCCCCCCTTTTGACTTTTAAAGCTTCTGAATTGAATGTTTCTGTGGCAGACCAGCGGGCTGAGAAATATGAGATTTTCATGCACAAGATCCCCCTCACCAGAGGATGAGGACAGGACAGACGCCCCAGATAAAAACAAAAGTTCAAAGGCTCGAAAGTTTGCTTTTGTACTCTTAGGATAGAGGGACAAAAGGATTTCCCTCCATTCAGGCAAACAATAGGAGATACAGTAAGACAAGTCGTCCTTACAGTGCAGAACAAAGCAATGTGTCCTCTCCCAGTTCACACAGAGCACAGAGCTCTCGAGATTTACATCAGGGTCCAATCAGATCCCTATAATGTTTGGGGAAAATGGTTTCCTTTAATCTTAAAAACTTGGCTCATGACTGGGTATTGTTTCACCACACAGTTATGGGGCTGTGATTATGAGGAACTGGGAACCGAGCCTGAGGTTTAAACGGGGGTATCGTAAATGTAGGCTTGCTTACATCTCACATAGTAGAAGCTTACGCTTCTGATCACTCATGAGAGGGAGAGTGACAGTATTAACACTCATGAGCAGGTCGTCTGTGTTGAATTTGACCAACAGCTAAGTGTTTAAATTGAGCGTTGATTGAACAACAAACAGCGTTTATATCTGGAATTCTTTCCCGGTGATCAGGGCAGCTGTCTCTCTCTCTACTGAAGGAAGTAAAAAAAGAAGTTCTGATGTTTTAATGATGAATCGTTGATGCCTTTTGTAATTTGACCAAGCTGTATTTAAATTTGAATTGTAAAGTGACCACTTTCTGAAGTCTTTTATTGAGTTGCAACAGGATCCAGACAGAGGCAGATCTTTAAATTAAAAACTGTCAACTCATTTATAGCAGACTTTGGGGGAACTGTGAAAATGAGTCCAGGAACAAAAGGCATAGCAGTTTGCACTTCTTAAAAGTATTTTTAAACAGTTTAGGCCGTTTTGCCTACTGTTTATTCAATCTCAGTGAGTATAGAGGTGACAGGAAATTAAATACAAGAAAGTTCGAGGACCAGAATCAAATGTAGCCTGGCGTAGACAGACTAATACTCAAATGCTTACTAGTCTGAGACCTCTCGATATCCAAGAGGCGTTACCAACGAACGCAGACCAAAATGCTTCCGGATGCATTTGTATAGACCAGCAACCAGTGAGAGCAACGAATCATGTGACGTCTGTTGAGCAGAGAGGGGATGATGTGATGATGATTACACAATGTCTGTGAACCAGTGTTGCCGTTATTTGTGAGAGAAAAAATCGGGTACTTTTAGTCAAACGCTCGTTCATCAGCGGCAGCCATCTTGGTTATTTACAAAAGTTGCTTCTCTCCGTGTCGTGGTATAAACCCCGCCCATTATCATAAAATCGGTTGTGAGGGAAAACACTTTGCAATGGAGTCTTGCAGCGAAAATTAAAATTAGCTCAAATAATGCGTCTGGGTCCCAGGCTAGTTCAAACCAGACCTCTTTTGATTACAAAGGTCACCTTGTTCAACCTCAGGACACCCATGTTAACATAATTAATATATATTCGCAAATAAGGTGGTCATAGAACAAGAATGGCTTCGTCAGCAGAACTGTGGCTTAAAACTATGGATGATGAGAAACATCCGGCCTGATGAGAGGACGAGGAAGAGTGAAGAGGAGTGGGAGTAATACTGAGAAGACGCAGGCGTGAACAGGAAATACCTGCAGTCAAGCATCAGGGCTGAAAGTAGCAGAAAGAGGAAAATACAAATGGAATTTCAACTTCAGTTTTTGCACAAGTTGTTGAATATGAAAAGATAAAGGAGGTAAACTGAGATTGATTCGTAAATATTTCAGTGCTGTCATGGTATGGAACAGTAAGAGTGTTACTGCAGTCATTTTCACATTTATTGAGTAAAAGTTTGTGAATGGAATTCAATCTGAACAAAATATTCCAGTAGTAAAACTATTACGAATTTTCAGGACCTGGGAACTTCTGGTGAGAATGACGAAACAAATTTGCCTTAATTCTTGTAAGTTTAGGAATTTCCTTCATAGAATAATTTTGAATTATGAGAGGCCTCTGTCGGCTCCATGTTGACGAGATGATCGTTAAACCAGATCTCTGATGGGTTTGGAAAATATGACCTCCCCCCCTCGAGAAGATGCACTGAAACCAGAACACAGACCCGCTTCCCATTTCGGTTCACCTGACTGCCAAACCAGGGCATAGTTGGACGGTCTGGCTTCGCCATAAGTTGCCTCACGCTGCCATTCCAGCTCAGCTCAGCAGAAAATACCAGCACTGAATGGAAAAAGAAATGGTATAACACAAGAACCCCCTGAGGGAGCGAGCTCCTTCTCGCTTTTCCATTCTCGGGAGCTATGTCTCATTTCTGCCTACAAAGTCGAGCTCAAGGCTTTTCTGTTGTACCTTGTTAAGACACATCATGCAGAGCAAAACACAAAATAAATAAGGTTGGTTTGACACTGCAAATGGTCTCCTCTGCATCTCATCTGTCTCTGCTCTCCTGTTAAGGAGGAATTCTACAGTAACACAAAGAGAAAACTACCCAGTCTTCACTGACTCTAATGGGAACTTGGTACCACCTTAAGTCAGTATATGACTTGACTTCTGCAGATGTATCTGTCTCAACAAGTCTTCAACAGAAATGTTCCTGCAGGATGAGACAATGCCAGATGTTCCCAGTTCTGCTTCAAACATTCTCTAGAAATGAGAATCAGTATGTTGAAACAAGATGAGACATTTATCTGTATTTTCAGATGTACAGTAGGCGCCTGTTGCTCAAGCCCTACTTACTGCCTTTTTAAAAACATAACAAGAGTCTTACAGGTCCACGGAGCTCAGCGATACTGTATTCAGAACCTTGTCTACAAAAGCCAGGCTGTCACTGTTGAAGAACAGTGGAAAAGTAAAAACGGATGAATTGAATTGCTATTCGCATATGCTTTGTGTAAACATTCAATGGATATTCCTAACGTTATCCTGCATTGAAAACTGAAAACGTAGCTAGTTCTGATGGACTGGCCAACTGTCCAGAGTGAACCCCACCTCTTGCCCAATGTCAGCTGGGATTGGCTCTGGCCCCTTCATGGTCCATAAAGGACAAGGATTTCAACTCATGGATGGATGGATGGATGGATTTTTTTTGCCCTAGATTCTCTGGGTAGGGGGGGGGAAATGTTCAGACTGATCTGTCATGAGAAAAATCTTGTCTGATCAATAGATAAATATATCATAGTTGATCTGAAAAGAACATCCATCTAAAGATGGCAGAAAAGGTCTTAAAAGTCTAACGCCAGTGTGTTCCAAGTGTCTTGGTATCTTGTCATTTCATCTCAGGGGTTTTGTTAGAGGGGATCAATCATTAATAAGTAAAGGGGCAGTAAGCAATTTTGGAGAAAGATTGTTTGTTGTTGATTTTTTTGACTGCACTGGTCGGGGTTTGTACCTGCAGCCTCGGGTATGGTAGACGGATGAACAAACCACAAGGCAAAACCCCCCGAATTATAGCATCTGTCGCTAGAATGTCTCGTAAGGTGTCAGGGAGTGATGTTTACAAACTTCACACACAGTGTTATGCGGCCCGAACCATTTTTTAGGTTTTTAATTTACAGAGCCAGGGCTAGCGGACCTTGAGGTCGCTTACTGCCCCTTTAATAGTTAACCAAGAAGATCTTCTACCACCTGATGACAAGCATCTCTACATCTCTAACATCCTCCATTTTTCACTGACGTTTATCTAAACATACCGTAGGTCAGTGTGGCAGCCTGGGCTCTTGTTTTGAGAAGTCCGTTTCTATCAAGCAGCATGATGAAGGAATTCCTCTAACAAAAACAACAGACGCGGCATCATCCTAGAACCCCTGGTCATGCCAGCCCACCACCATCTGACCGTTAATATTTCACTGAGAAAGTCCAAACGGCTGCCGCAGCTGCACAGTCCCGGTCTCCTCGTTTAACCCGGTGCCAACAGGCCTCAGTGTAAGAACCATTCATGTTGATGTAAAATATTTAATATGGCAAATAGCCATGAAGGAAGGGGAGGTGACAGACCTACCAGTATGTTCTATATAAAGACATAGGAGTATGAAGTTAACTGTGCTGGCACCACCTCAAAGCCCCTGACAAAAAGCACATGACTAAAGTCCCAACAATGCCTTTTCAAATCTAGTCCCTGCAGAGACGAACAGACGGTGTGATCTCAGCGAGTCAAGAGCTCGGCGCTGAAACTGAACCTCTCACCCTCACAGCAGAGGTTTTCCGTCGGTGGGGGTGTTTGGGGGCTGTTTTTTTTCTTTTCTTTCTGGAGAGAGGGTGATGCTGTTCTCTGTTCACTGGAAATGTATTGACTGAGGATCCAACTCTCAGCCTTCCAGCTGGAGCCTGCTGCTGCTCTGCTCACTGCGTGGGGTTTAAACCAGGACACAAACACACCTGACCGGCTGAGGTAGGACACACCCTGGATTTATTAACAAAAACATCAATGAGACCTTTTTAAGGTTTGTACCTGGTCGGTCTGGCATGTTTTTTTAATTATTTTCTAAGACTGCAGCATCTTTTAAGTGTTCAGGTCAGTTTAAAGGACATCTGCTGGGTGCCTTAAAAGGTGGTGGAGTTGTTTAATTGCAATTTGAAAAATCTTCATTTCAACAGCTGATGTACTTGTGTGTTGGAGGACAAATGTGTTTGTGGGACTTTGATTTGCTAATCTTAGAGATCAATCATGAGTCTATGGGTCATGTTGTAAGTCAAATCTGAATGAAATGATGCATGGTGATGTCTAGAGCTGCAAAAGTTAATCAATTAACCGATTAGTAATCGACTACTAAATTAATCGCCAACTATTTGTCGTACCATGTCATTTTCAAGAAAAAAATAGTCAAAATTCTCTGATTTCAGCTTCTTAAATGTGATTTTTTTCTGGTTTCTTTGCTCCTCTGTGACAGTAAACGGAATATCTTGGCAAATATCTTGGCAAAAACAAAAATTCATCTTGGGGTTTTGGGAAACACGATCCACATTTTTCACCATTTTATGGACCAATCAACTAATCGATTAACCAAGAAAATAATTGACAGATTAATCAATAATGAAAATGACCATTAGTTGCAGCCCTAGTGATGTCTTAAGGTTGGATTTTATGTTGAATTATATGCTCATCCATTTGTTACATTCTTGGAGTCTTGATTCAAGTTGATCTCATTTGATAAAAATGCAAAGTAAATTTTCCATGAGGTACAGCCAAAGTCATTAAGCCTTAAATACAAACACATGAGTGAAACTGTCCGAATAACCTCGAACTTCACAAAACTATTTCAAGTACAAAGCAGACAGATGTGTCTCTGCTTCAAGCACTGAAACCATTAATCGTTAAGTGGCTCAATGGAAGATTATGTACCAATTAATCAATTGTTATCAAAAATAATTGTCTATTCTCATTTAATGATTATTTCTAAACAACAGTTATAATATTGTCAGGTTTCAGCTTCTCCATCGTGAAGCTTCGCTGTTTTTCTTTGCAGTATTACTGAAGATATTTGGGTTTTGGACTGTAGTTAAGTCACAGGATGACATCTGAAGAAGTCATCTTGGGCTCTGATTAACTGGAAACTGGAAATATTATAGACTAGACTTGTAGACTTAACGGTAATTAAACAAACGGAAGCACAAGGTTATTTGATACTGAAAACAATCGATCATTGCAGTCATAGGTGGAACTGTCCCTGAGAGCTAATGGAGACAACAGAGATCAGGGCGGTGAAACTGCCAACTGGTTCTGATGTTCCATGTAATGCAGACCTCTGGAGAACTGTCGTTCAGTGAAATGAAACCCTAATGATTTTTTAAGGGAGATCACAACAATGGGAGGATTATGTCCAACTTGCGAAGTTGCAAAACCCACTCGAAGAAAATAGCATCTTTTGTGTTGAATATGCACAAGTGGAATAAAGGAAAAGTCTGGGGTTCAGAGGAAGGGTCTGTGCTGAGCGGTATTTGCTGTCGCGGCAGGATCCTCGACCACCACCACCACATACTTGTGGCTGGACGGAACGCTCGACTCGAGGGCTCAGAATCCATCAAGATTACAAGAGGCACGCAACTGGGCCAACTGTTGGCTGTGTGGATATTTAATAAAGGAAGATATATAAATCATTTTGGTGAATCACCACAGATGGTGGATAGGTGAGAGCCGGCAAAACATTTACATTGGCTGCAAGAACTCATTTCCAAAAGATGTTTTCAGAACTTCATGGAAACAGAGAGAAAAAAAGAGCAGGACGTACTGAAACTGACTCTGTATGTACTGAAGCACATTCCTAAATATGGCTCCAACACTCCAGATTAGTGGATGCCATTAGTTCACACCAGGAAAGAACATCAGCAGGAGAAATACTATTGTGAGAATGATTGTATCATGTGATCATGTGTTTAAATCCACCCATGTAGTATGAGTGTACTGCATTGAATCAATTAGTAATTGAGTACTAAATTAATCTGGAACTATTTTGATTATAGATTAATCGGTTCAAGTAGTTTTTATGGGGGAAAAAAGTTAAAAATTCTCTGATTTCAGATTCTTAAATGTGAATATTTTCTGGTTTCTTTGATCCTCTATGACAGTAAACTGAATATCTTTGGTTTGTGTGGACAAAACAAAACATCATCTTGGGGTTTGATGAAACACGATCAACATTTTCACCATTTTATGGACCAAACAACTAATCGATTAATGGAGAAAATAATCAACAGATTTATCGATAATAGAAATAATCCTTAGTTGCAGCCCTAGAGTCTACTATACAAATATTGCATTGATTTGACGGTGTTACCAATAATGGATAAGCTTTTACCCGCTTACCTCTCCTGCCGATGTTTTTTTTTTCTAAACTGTGGATTCATGTCAAATCAAATCACTTCAAATTATAAAGAATATCAGTCCCCTAAATATTCAAGATCCATGAACTTTTTTTCTGGGAAATGTAAAAAAACACAACTTTCTTTAACATCTCCCAATGTTCAAGAAAGTGAAAAAGATTCCCCACCCCCTCGGCTCTATAACAAACAGTAGCAGCTGATGATGTGAAGCTGAACTTAAGTGGAACTGCGAGTGTGTGTCTTGGACATGGGAAGTTGAGAAGACAATAAAGACGGTCTCACAGGTCCGCTAGGCTACAGGTCACAGTCTAGCTGGGGCCTACTTCCGGTCATATTGCTGCAAATTGTGAACAGCAATGAAGCGGCTAAAACTGATTAAAAATAGATTATATGAAACTCCTTTTCCTCTTTTGATACATTGTGTAGAAGTATTTTATATTTTCCAAACCAAAACAAACTTCTCAGCTGTGAGCACCATTATAGTGGGTCAATCTTGTTGACATTGTGAGCTGACGTAAACTACAGGGTTCTGTTTTACCGTTCTGTTGATGTTGGAATAAAACTTCAGAAAGATCTAAATTCCACTTCTTGTCAGGGCCTTGACATCTCTAAACTTACCTCCGTCTTTTCCTGCAGATCCCCCTGGTCACTGTTTCACGGACCAGTCCTCTAACAAGACCATGAGGGTCTTCCTCCTTCTCTGCCTGCTGGTGTTGGGCAATGCCAAACCCTACCAGCCAATCAACATCATGGAATTCATGAGAAACTATGACATCATGATGGCTGATTCGGATGACGACGACAACGACAACGACAACGACGACGACGACAATGATGGCGATGGCGATAATGACAATGAAAATGAGGTCGATGATGAAGATGAAGATGAGAACTGTCCGGCTGGTTGCCATTGTTCACCCAGAGTGGTGCAGTGCTCCGACCAGGGTTAGAAAACTCTCACTCTGGATTCATGTTACTAATAGATTGGAATTAGATTAAGATGTGGGACACACTGTGTATTCACATCTTTTGATATGATTTTTTTTTCTTTTGATTGATGTGGGTTTGGGCGGCATTGTGGAGCAGTGGTTAGAACTGTCTCCTTACAGGAAGAAGGTTCTGAGCTCGAACCTGTTGGCCGACCAAGGTCGCTCTGTAGTTTGCATGTTCTCCCTGTTTTCCGCGTGGGTTTTCTCTGGGATTGCAATGGACAGCTGGGATTGGCTCCAGCTCATATAGACACACCTCCACAATACCTGTCCCACTGGACTCTAATGTTGTTGGGAGGCAGGTTATTGTGGTGAAATTTTAATTTTGTGTATGTGCCTGACAGGACGGGGATGAAAAACCCTCCGATGTAGCTTGATGGTTTGTAGAATTGCTTGCTTTGATGCGTTACCGTACGCAAATATTATGTATTTTGTGTTCTACGTAACACTCGGTTGAATGAGGTCTGATTTTCATCACTTACGGTTCAACTCTGGTCTCTAAACAGGCATTTACGTTTCCGTCCAACAGGTCTGATCTCTGTTCCTGAGAAGATCCCCGAAGACACTGTGATAATTGACCTTCAAAACAATGATATCACTGAGATCAAGGAGGACGACTTTAAAGGACTCCACAAGATCTATGTAAGAGACCTCCCATGAATCTTCACAACTGGTTTACCTTGCAAGTTATCAATAAAACACCACAGCCCCTGCGTGTCAACATTGAACAGACCTAAACACCAGGCACAGCTGAAGTCAGAGAAGTAGAGAATGACATCAATGCATCTGATCAAAACAGACTGCAAGAGCAAATAAGTTCCAGTCTCATGCATGCACCCGACATGTTCTTTCTCTTTGTCAGCATACAGCTGGAACTGGATATAAAATCAGTGCAGTCATCAGCATATACTGTCTATAAACAATGAATATCTGTAGCAGATTCTTATCAATCAATTGATCTGATCAGTGATCCATTAGATGAAACATCAACACACCTTGGAATTTTTCTTAAACTATCCCATGGGAATCATGGAATATCGGCAAATTCGTTTGGGTGATCCATCCAACAATTGTGGCAAAAAATATAAACGTCAACCTCATCAAAGTAGTAGAGGAAAAGTCAGGGGATCACAAACACCAGTAGGGTTCATCCTCTGGGGACCACGAATGTATGCACAAAACTTTATACCAATACATTTGATAGTTTTAGGCATATTCCTGTTTGGGAATGTAATGATCCAGTTCTTGGCGTCACATTTGGATTCAGAAATGATTCTCAACTAAAATTTAAACAAATTGGGGCATTGGTTTTAAGCTCTTAGTTTAATGCACTTTGGGGCAAAATCATTCACTCGTGTCCTTAGTCCACTACTTTAAAATATGAAGCATAAATGCCAGTTAAGATAAGTCTTGATGAAGGTCATAGTTTGACAAACAGAAAGAATCAGAGGGATGTGAGAGTCAGCAGAGTTAGACTCCTCTATGAAAACAATGGAAAAGTGTGGAAAACAAAAATAGGTAAGTGCTCCCCCTTGTGTTTCCATTAATGTTCTGTCACTAGCAGTGAAGAACAGCCTCTCTGCTTAATTAACATCCATCATTACCCACAACGCTGTATGGGTGCAGGTCTTAAAATAATAATAAAACATACTCTTTATGAAAAACTGAATTAATCTTTTGTAAAATTTGAAATGCATCCTAACGCTTGCTTGTGTCCCCAATTAACATTCCCGGTAAAGTTCTGCCTCTTTACTTCAGCAAACATAACAACGGTTTTTGAATCTGCATCGATAGAGAATTGTAGAAGATAACAAACACAGTATTTATGTGAAACGATAAATAAAAACACTGGGATCTTAGAGCATGTGCCTAATGTGGAAAAAAAAATCTAAACTTTACAGATCACCCATATGTTCTACTGCACAAGTTTAGAGTAAGTCATCTAATCCTGTGTTCAACATTTGACTTCCCACTATAGCAACACAATGTCCAAACATGGCTCAGAAGTTTAAAAATAGGGTATTCGGACCTGAGATCCAAGTGACTGATGATAACATGTTGAAGCTCTTAAGGTACCAGACGAGAAACAGCTCACTAACGTAAATTCATCCTGTGAGATGACAGTTCCTTTGTATGAAGCTCCCAGCTGAGGAGGCGGGTCTCTCTTTGATCCAGTTGCTGTTTTCCCAGCTGGGAATAAACCACAACATCAAGGCCTAAAACTCTGTACTGTATCACAGCAAACGGAGAGAATCTGCAGCCACAGGTTTTTACGAAGAAAACCTAGTGTGTAGTGTGTGGTTCGAGTGAAATTTTACCTTCTGCTCATGATGTCCTGACTCATTAAGTATGAAAAGAAACCGAAAATGTCAAACAAAACTATATAATTTTTCTCTACATTGCAATAAGCAGGTTGGCATGTAAGTTCATTCTTGACCTTAGAAATAGGAGTTTGGCAAAAAAAGATTATCAGATCTCAACCTAATAGTTACTTTTTAATCAAATTAGTCATCCTAACAGCATCATCTTCTGCAGGAGATGCAGACAAATTCATCTTGAATCAATTTTTCAGTTTTTACGTTGATTCCTTTCCCTCACAACAACAGGGCCTGTTTCTGATCAACAACAAGATTTCCAAGATTCACCCCAAGGCTTTCAGAAACATGGACCATCTCAGACTGCTGTATCTCTCCTACAACCTGCTGACCGAGATCCCTGCCAACCTTCCCCCCAACGTCATCGAGCTCCGCTTCCATGAAAATGAGATCAACAGAGTCCAGAAGGATGCATTTAAGGGCCTGAGGAAACTCCATGTGCTGGGTGAGACCTGGTTTCAACCCTGTATCTGATTAGGAATAATCAGTGTTCTCGACGCCAGGTGTTTCTTGACCTTTTTTCCAGTGAGACGTCTGCAATACTTTTCATTCGACTGATTTAACAATGCTGTAACCACAGATAAGCATCTTTATGTCAGTAAAGTGTACTTCAATTTAGGTAATTAAAACTATTTGGTAATGGAACATCAACGAGTTTTAAAGTCAGACAATCTGTACGCCCAACCATCAACCCTGAACTCTCTGCTAGTAAGGTTTGGCATTAAATCAAAAGCAATGTTGACCTGATGACCAAAAGAAAGTGATAAAAATACCTGGCTACTACAGTAATTCCCTTGATATATGCTCTATGCTGTAATCAGGGGATATATCCTTAATCAAACCAAATGCTTTGTGCCTGTCCAAACAGAGCTTGGCGCCAACCCTCTGGCCAACAGTGGGATTGAGCTGGGAGCTTTCAATGGCTTGTCGACTCTGTACATCGGAATAGCAGAGGCCAAACTAACTGCTGTTCCAAAAGGTAAATAACATCACCATTTCTTGATTCAAACAAATGAATGGTCACCCACCCTTTACCAGACCTAACGCTTTGATTTAACAGATTTGTTTTCAAATCAATGAACCAAAGTATGCTCACTCTACCCTTTAAATTGGTTATGTTTGTTTTGTACCCCCTAGACTTCCCGTCCTCCATCACAGAGATGAGCCTGGACTACAACAAGATCACAAAGGTGGAAGTCGAAGACTTCATCAGATATAAAAACCTGCAGAGGTGACCACCAGCCACATTTTAGCCTAGAGACTGACATTCCCATTCTTTTGAGTGATCTTTAAGTTGCCAGGAAGATTGATTTGATTTTATGTCTTATTCACAAGTGACGACTCCTGTTAATTATCTTTTTTCTTTTTTAGGCTCGGACTCGGTTTTAACCAGATCAAATTTGTAGAAAACGGCAGCTTTGTCAGCATCCCAAACGTCCGTGAGATCCACCTGGACAACAACCGCCTGAAGAAGGTCCCACCAGGCCTCAGCTCCCTGCGCTACCTCCAGGTCAGATACAGACACTGTAACTAATCTGGTGCTGATCGGTATCAAGAAACTAAAGACTCATTTACATTTAAGTCTTTTAAGTTTAGTTGATTGCAATGTTAAACATCATATGAGGACGTGGCTTCTGCGATGCTCCCTGTAGTCACTGTATCCAGTTGACAAGTAGTTCAAAGACAATTTCTTCTAAAACTATTTCTCCATTTTCACATTTCTATTTCTACAAATCAAACAGCTTAGGAGGTAGATGTTCATTCTTTCTGATTGAGAAGACTTCCTTCTCTCTCTCTCCCTTTGGTCTTGTCCTTCAGCTCCTCCTAGAGGATCTTGAGGTATGCTCATGCCAGATTGGATATGTAATCCTTCAAGTGTGTTCTGGGTGTGCCTGCCGGTTCTTTGCAGCTGTAGGTACCCCAAAAACTTCTCGAGGGAGGCATCTTCTATTCAAAGCTCCTTTTAGATTATCTCCCCTGCCGGTTTCTAAAACAGAGCCCAGACACCCTGCAAAAAAAACATGTCCATATCCATTATCCCATTATTACTCAAAGTTTGTCATCATAGATGAGTGCTGGAATATAAATTGACTGTTAATTTGAGTAGATAAGAATGTAAATGTTGAGGAAACAGAACCAAAAATAAAGACTTCAGGCAGTTTTTGACATACTACTTATACTATGATGTTGTCACATTCTGAATGACGAGAACAGTAAGGTTGCAATAGATTCTTACAACATGTCAGCCATCTTAGATACTGTACATTTGTTTCCTTCAATTTAGAGACCTGAAGCTATAAAATAATGCATCAAACTTATTACTTTCAATGGTTGCATGCTTTAAAGCAGCATTATAACATGCTGCTTTAAGTCACGGTTTGTTAACTGACAAAGCAGAAAATAACTAATTTAAAAAACAAATTATCTCTGTATATCTGACTTTACAGGTGATTTTCCTCCACGCCAACAAAATCAGCAGTGTGGGAGTAAATGACTTCTGTCCCACCGGGTCCAGTGTCAAGAAGAACCTGTACACAGGCATCAGTCTGTTTGCCAACCCTGTTAAATACTGGGACATCCAGCCTGCAACCTTTCGCTGTGTGACCGGACGGAGGGGCGTTCAGCTCGGAAACTTCAGGAAGAAGTAGAGAGTGAACATAAGGAGTTCCAGAGTATAGGAATAAAAAATGAGAACTGCCAATATCCTTGTTACAGTATAAGGAAGGAACTGGAAATAATTCTGATAGATAAAAGAAGATGAAACACTACATTTAAGTGTAGACTGTGTTCCCCAAAAAATTACTAAATTTAATAACAGTTAGAACCAGAACTTTATGTTGTTGAATGCTGGTACGAGTTCTCAGCCAGGGGGAGAAAAACAACAGTCCAGTCTGGAAGTTGGTGCCAATAATGCATATTCAATCTGAAGCAAAACACAAACAAAGAGTAGCATAGCAAAAAGTCATCAGATACAGTCAGCAAACAGGGTGGACATTATAATATGAACAGCTGTAAACTACAATGAAATTCACGCACGAGCCCTGATCACCTTAATGTGGTAGAATCTGTGAGGCGATCCTCATTTTTTCTCTCAACTTTTTCTGTGTAATCTTCCCAAGGAGTAGAGCGCCTCCCCTGGTCACCTTCTGAGCAAGACTACCCAATGACTTGACTTGATGAATGACGTGTAACATTCCAATCAAAGCCTTTTCAATGAAAGAAAGAAAAGCAAACATACCCTTTCCCACTTTTGTTATTTTCATATATTATGTTATAGTTGTTTGGTTTTTTTTAAGTTGAGTAGTTGAAATTATAGAAAAATAACTTCAGGTCAGAGCTTTAGCCAAAATTTAGCCTTATTTAGTGTAAGAAGTCACTTTAAAGCCCCATGTCTGTTTTTCTGTGGATGTTTTTTTTATAGTATCTCATTGCATGTCTGAAATGTCTTCATTTAGAAGCTGAAAGCTACATGTTAGACTGGATTATACTTGGTCCTTCACGTAAACATTTCCTGTAAAGGGGTGGTAATTATCTGTAACTAATCCAAAAACCATTTACCCTGATAGTTTGTTTTAATAACCTATAGCAAACAAAATTACCCACAGTTAATGGTGAAATTATAAGCAGGTAATGGTCGTCTGAGAGCATCGTCCTTAAAAACTTGTTCATATTTGTCAATGTTGTCATCCCACGAAATGGTGCTATATTTATTTAGTATGTCTTTAAATAAACCTGGAACACCTCCCCTCTGAAGTATGGACTTTTTGTCAAAATTAAAGTACATTGGGAGTTTTAAAGTTCACATTTGATTTTATTATTATAGCTATTACTGTCATATATTCTTAAGATAAATTCATAAGTAATGACTTAGCATAGTGATTAATCAGCTAAAAGGTTGAATATCAAACATGGGAAATCCCGTTTCCAATTGTTTAAAATTGCAGAATTGTGTTCAAATAGATTTACATACCTAGATAAAGTAAAACAATTAATAGATGATAAAATTATTGATCAGTTATGACCTTATATCTCCGCTCTGAATATGAAGATCACTTCGAATGTGTTGTGAGGGCTGTAGCTGTGATGCTGTCCTCAGGGTGAGATTGTTAAGAAATATATTTGGAACTATTCTGACAGAGAGTTGTGCCACCATATTGTCTGTGTCTTTAAAAATAAGTCATCAGTTTAGACCCGGAAAAGGCTCATGAAGACGAGTCAAACTGTCTCTTCATCCACCAGCAGATGTCACTTTACACTAAAGAGTGAGAGGCCGTCCTCTTGGCGGAGGTCTCAGCGGAGGTCTGGACTCTCATCCAGCAGAATGACGACAAGCAGAGAACCAACTGGTCCAGATTTCAGTTTAATATTGTTGAGAAACTGTGGGGATCGGGGAAGAATATTTGATTTGATAATCAGTATCTGGACGCTGCAGAGAAGTTTTTCTAATGACACATTCATTTGATTGTATTTTTAATGTCCTCATAAAATAAGTCACCTACAAAAGACTAGATGCCTTACACAGTTATGGTTGCATTTTTAATTTTTTCTTAAAATGGACAATATATTTTTATTTATGCTCACATCATTTAAACCTTTATGGTTTTTGTTTGTTCTCTTTTTCGCAATCAGGGGGGCAGGGCCTCAAGCTGTCAACGTAATGCTCATTTATTATCACAACTTATATTGTAAACATGTTGCTTAATATTTGCTGATATCAAATTATTATATTATTCATACACCCATTGATTATAGACGTTTAGATCTACAGAGTGGGTGATAATTCTCCGTGTTCATCAGCTACACAAGGTATCACTGCTTCCTTAATGTAATGAAAAATGTTCTGTCGCCGACAGATCAATTGTATATTTGTAATCAAACCGTTGTCCAGCAGATTCAGGTGGCCATTAGTTTGGGTCTTTATGGAAGATGCTTCAGAAAACATTTTTGGGAGACGCCGATCTTTGATGCTGGACACAAAAAGTTACTAATTCTTGCCTCGTTGACAAGAACAATTCAAACAGTAAAAACACACGCTCAGGAATGATGAATGTGATGAAACCAATGGGCAAACGTGTGTGTGTTTGTTTTCTTTGCCCTCTCGGTGTTGGTGGGAGGCCGCTGTCAAACAGCAGCCAGCTCCCTGCGGACTTTCAGAAACCCAACACCTGCTGCCAGCTCCCTTCATCATATCTGCCTTTACCTGTAATTAAATACCTACAGTCCACAGAAAATGGGACCGAGCTGCCGTACAGTAGGTCTGCTGATCGGCCGGTTTGTCTTTTTAAGTGAGGATTCGTTGTGGGGTGGGGTGAAGGGGAGCGGCCCCTCTCTCTCTTTCTCCAGGAAACATATGGAACAGATCTGCCGGTTGGCCAGGCCTCGTTCTGCCACGTCTCACAGCCACACACACACACACACACACACACACACACACACACACACACACACACACACACACACACACACACACACACACACACACACACACACACACACACACACACACACACACACACACACACACACACACACACACACACACACACACACACAGAAAATGGTCCGAGCTTCAGGGCTTTTACCTCTCTTCACCCTTTGCTTTTACTCTTCTCTACCTTCTACATTACTCCCGTCATCATCTTCCACTTTGTCTTCTGTCCACGACTTCTCTCTCTCTACCCGCCTCCTGTCCTGCACAGACAGTGAAGCTATAGTCGGATTAATAAACTGATGATGTGAGGATGGATTGGACGTTAAAGCAGAGTTATGTCCCAATTTCAGTTGCCGCCTCCTTCAAAAATATGAACAAAACAGTTTAACAAGGTCTCTCCTGATCCAAAGGCAGTAGAATAATTTCCATAAAGTACCAGTTTCCAACTGAGTGTCACACACCATTTAATTCAGTCCTTGTAAATGTATGGTCACTAACCTGTCACTTGACTAAATATAGCATCAGACAATTTTTTTTAAAAGGGACCGCCGACCTTTGTGTTAGTGGACGACCGACTCTGGGCTGTATTGAAGAAAAACTAATTCTGTATTATCGAGAATAAAGTCACAATCTTTATTCCGAATAGACACAGGTTTTCAAAGTCCTGATACTTATGATAACGTGTTATAAAGTATTTGGTTATTTGTGAAACCTTTGCTAAAGTAAAACTTAACAAGATTCCACATTCCTCATAAATGACAAGCGGATTCTGATATTCATCATCTGAAGTGACACATAGCCTAAAATAACATTTCATTCTCTTAATACTATGACTTTTTAACGTAATTTTAAGACTTTTCTACCCAAAATCACAGAGTTTTCCCCCCCCTTTAAGTGGCCATAATAATCTATCGTGGGAATGAGATGAGATGCCTCAGGATCAGCCAAGCAGTATCACATTCTAGTTATTATTATTATTATAATATTTGCTACACTGCACAGAGCAGCACATCAAAATGTAAAAAAAATAAAATAATTCCAGAATGTTCAGCAAAGCCAAGAAAATTCTGAACGTGCAGGATTTATTGCTTATTCTCAGGAACATGTCGACTTTAAAGGCGTGTGGAGATAAATCAGCTGTTCCCTCTCTGCACTTCAAATATCTTAAATACAAAAAACAACAAAGACAGATCACGTATCCATGAAGCTTCTATCCGCTCTCCTCCTCTTCAGCCTCCACTAACCCATCAAACAACTTGTACAGGAAACATCACATCAGACTACGATTGTCACATTCTCAGTTAATGAACTGTAGATGGAGTGAAAGCTCCAGCAGCTCCGCAGGTGGACTACACTACAGAGGACCAACTTTATCATTTTATAGCTTTTATAATTCCATAGTATGTGTCCTTTCATCATCGTCATTGTGATGTGAGCATGTGCAGTATAGTCAAATCGCAGGACCTGCAATGTCAAGTAAGGCAAATCAACTCAAACATGTTATGCTACAACTTCTTTTGCTGCTTGATACAAAAGGAAAACTCACATGTTCCTCATCTTCCGTGCCTAATTTACAAAAGAAGTCAGTCTGATATAACGATCTACTCTGATTTAACGGTTCTTCGATAAACAGAGTTTGTTACTAGTGAGTGACATGCAGGCTAGCCACCAATCCTAATCATTCTCAATCAGGTTGTCAAGCTACCAAATGAAAGACCCGCCCCCACTGGGTCATCGACCATCACCTAAAAATTGGCAAGGAAGAGGAGGATGCAAAATAAAAAAGTAATGTCAGTTGAATGGAGAAAAAAACGACGGGGTATTAGCGCCCTTGTAGGGAGAGAGAAAAAGTTACGGAGGGGGGAAAAAACTTCTGACATTAAAGTCGTAAATTTACGAGAAAAAAAGTGGACGACCTCATCAAATTATAATTTGCAATCGGATTTAGCAATAAGGAAAATACTCGAGATTTTAGGCCAGAATCACTATATTTTCATAAGCATCTGGACTTTGGGGAGACATCGCCCTGAATAGGGCAGATTTTCTGTCAAATTTATGACTTCATAATCTCAGAGAATATCCGAGTAAAATTTACCACTTTAATCACAGAAATTCATTTTTTTCTCAAATTATTACCCCCCTCTCCCGGTCCGTTTTCATACAATGGCCCTTATACGTCGTCGTAGAAACAGGTGTTTCGAGTCATCATTTTACAAATATCACGCAGCCCTATTTCACTGCACCGCAGATTGTAAGATGTAGTCTAAACAAAGCAGCGCTGGATTTAAAATAAACTCTAAGTCTGACCAGTTCAAAGGAAGATTATTTAAACTTAGATTTAGTGTCAGAAATTTTGTTCATAAAGTTTGCAAACCAATCCAACTTGTCACGATGGATCCACTTCACACATTGACAGTTGAAGAGGTTTAATTCTCAAAATGAGACTCAATCCTGCTGATGGTAATTAGGTATTTTGAGTGTCAGAAATATTTTCCATCAAAGAAATGTTGGGAGAAACATTGGGGTTTTATGGTTTGCCTTTTTTAACATAATATCTTTTTTAAATTATATTTAGTTTTTTGACAGGTTTGTCTTCGGAGGATGCAGTGATTGACCTTGATTACGCTGTGAAGCCTGGAAGAAGCTGGTTAGACGCCAACAACAGAGGGCAGAGGAAAGAGCGAGCTCAGGTTTCCAGAGTATAAACTGAGGAACAAATGAGCAATGGTAGAGTCATTAAGCAGCAGAGGGGGCACTGCTCTCAGCCCCACCTCTGATTGAAGATCGCAGAACCTCATCAATCACTTCACGGCTCAGGGATGAATTAAAGGCTAATGAAATATCACACTACCTTCTAATCCTCATTAACTTTCCAGGAAGAACAATGTCAGCGTTTCCTTACTGGTCAGATAGTTTAAAGAAGGAGTGTAATGATTCTATAAACTCAGACTGATAATTTTTCTAGGGCTATCTCTATTTGACCAGCAATTTCTTTGTAGTAATCTCTCAATTCATAATTGAGCGCACAAAATTGTAAAATTACGATACGTAATGTACTGTACGTCAAAGCTGAAGCAGGAACTGGGTTTGTAAACGGCAATGGATGTTTACAAAAAAAATTGTTTTCACCTCAAACTTTGTTTCCAACCTCTCTGATCAGACTGCTCGTGTTTTTTAATCTGTTTGAATGATTCTATAAGATCATCAGTTAAGGCTCAATAAGGAGAAAGTACTTAAAATGATTAGGGCTGCAACTAACGATTCTTTTCATAATCGATTAATCTGTTGATTATTTTCTCGATTAATTAGTTGTTTGGTCCATTAAATGTCATAAAATGGTGAAAAATGTTGTGTTTCCCAAACTCTAAGATGATGTTTTGTTTTTTCCACACACCAAAGGTATTTAGTTAAGTGTCACAGAGGAGAAAAGAATAATAAAATTAAAAATGGTCACATTTAAGAAGCTAAAATCAGAGAATTCTGACTTTTTGTTCCATAAAAACCACTTGAACTGATCAATCGATTACTATTTGTTTAACTGTTGCAGCAGAATATCTTCCTATATCTATGGTTCTTGTATTAAAAAAGTTTCTGCTGTTGGCCTGCCGATGATTACAGGTCAAATCAGATCTCAGCTTTTGCTGTTTCAGCTATTGCACCTGTAAAGTTTTCCATTATAGAAGGCAAGAAAAAAACTCAGAGACCACAAATCCTAAAAGGCATTCACAAGGATGAATAAAGAGATTCACTGCCAACAAACCCAAATATCTAACAAGGCACACAGTCTGCCCAGACGTCTGTGGACATTTTCAGAGAGGAACCAAACACTTCAAGGTGCCAAAATCACAGCAAAAGAAAAAAAAAATTCCAAAGTTGGAGAAAATTGGACACTTAGTCTGTCAGCTCTCATTCAACACACACTCACTGTCCCAAAACACACACACACACGTACACACACACACAAAACTGAAACATACACCACCAAGTCCACCAACTAGAGCAGAGCCAAGGCTAAATGAGGCCAGTAAAAATTAAAATGTTTAGAGGCGAGGACTGAAAGGACTGTTTGTTCGTGTGAGAGAATCCCAGCAGTGATGCTTTCTCCAGAGAAAAGACTGACATGAAAAATGAGCAACAGGGACAACGCGCCAATTGCTGTCTGGCGCTGGAGTGGAAAAACCTGGCCCATGGTGTGTGTGTATGTGTGGGTGTGTGTGTGTGTGTGTGTGTGTTTGTGTGAGACAGAGAGAGAGAGAGAGAGAGAGAGAGAGAGAGAGAGAGAGAGAAAAAAGAATGCAGATATAACTTAGAGCTTCAAAATAGTCAAACATAAAGTAAAAGCAGTAAATTGCCAAAATATCTGTACAGAAAAAAGAAAAATTGAGTTGCTTCACAAGTTGATTCCGAGGCAGCTGAATAATTTGTGTCATAAACCAATTAATGATGATTATTGTTCAACTAATTCGAAATATGATGTGGCAATTATGATAAAATGTGAAGGAGCATAGGCTGCACGGTGGTGTAGTGGTTAGGACTGTTGCCTCTCGCCCAATGTCAGCTGTGATTGGCTGACAGCCACACCCCACCCGTGAAAATTTTTTGCTTTAACAACTAGTTATACTATACCATTAATAAATGGACAGGACAGCCGGGAGCGCAGAAATAAAGAGGCAGAGAGAGCAATACAAAGACAGACTGACGGCCATAGCCAGTCACAGACACTGTTATTTTAGCCAGTAGCGATCCTAAAGCCAGAGCTTTTGAAGAGCGGTCCAATAAAAAGAGATTTTATCCAGATGGAGTCTAGTGCTGAGGAGACGGCCATGTGCTCTCCCATCACAATTAGCACAGAGGGAAACATTCAAGACCACAATGTCCTATTAAACGGACATAATTACATTAACATGGGAACTTCCCAGAATTCCCCTGCCTCCAAAAACACATGAAAAATGCATTGACTTTAACCACAAACAATAATATAGATGAACTGTAACTGTAGTAGGGAGAAGACAGAGAGGTCTACTGTACCGATGGATGAGCACGATTCATCGACTGAAAGGAGGACAGCGTATCATTCGTCTCTAATCTGCATCGAAAACCTTAAGCTTGATGAATTTCAAGCAACTTTATTTTGTGTACAGTTCAGTACAAACTGTAGTATTTTAGTAGTATGTAGTACTCCAAACATTTCAGTCAAAATGAATTAATTCCAGCTTCCAAATTATGTTTTCTTATTAACATGATAGTAAATTAAATATCTTTGTCTTTTGGACTGTTGGTCAGACAGAACAAGACATTTTAAAGTGTTACCTTAGGCTTAGGACAATCATCCAGCAAAGCATTCAAAAGACTTATTGGCTAAGTGAGCCATATACTGTATATGGCTCTTATACCAAGAAAAACAATAACATCTGGAATCAGACATGAGGCTCAAATTTGTTTTTTTATCAAAAAAGATTATCATGAACAGTCCGCACACTGGAGGAGGAAAAAAATGCTTCTCTCACAGTCAGACGCTCTGTGTTTCGGAGCACGCTCTTGATAAGGCTACAGGTGAGCTGTGTATTAGCTTTAAAAGAGACAACAGACACTTCCTTGTCCCTAGTGGTTCCAGTTAGTATTATTGTTTGGTCACCAAGTATAAAACCACCGCGACGTCATCCATTGGTTTGTGAACTGGTTTTGAAGCCTCCAGTTTAGCATTTTGACCAGCGCCATCTTGTTATTTTTTGCAACCAGATATAGGCGCGTGGTTGGGTCTGACTGAGAGCTCATCCACTGTTCGCCCACCTACACTTGAAACCATGCACTGATTGGACGTTACCAGCTGTCAGTCACACAGTATCCACGACCCAAGGCGTCGGGTAAGAGTCAGCAAAGGTTTCGTTGTCAATCCTTAGCCACGAGCAACATGATTCAACTGGCTGTTGATTCAACTGGCTGTTGATTCTCCTTGTCTTCTCCCCTAAAAATTGTGGGATCGTGACGTCTCAACGCAATGCATTGTAGGGGATTAGGAGAACGGTGCTGTGGAGAATGGAGTTGCGTTGTAGCGACTGGTGTGTAGTCGATAGTGGTTGTTTGATTTACGATCACTACTATTAAAAAAAACGGGAAATGCTGAACGCTTGTTGTGTTGTGAACTGCCAGTCGGCCTCATGATTGGCGTTGAAAACGGATGCAAATTGACTGCGATTCTTAAGCTTTTCAGCTTGGAAGAAGCAGAGAGGAACACATCGCTGAGTTATCAGAGGCGTCGGATGGCCTGTGTAGCAGCTAGGAGGACAAATATAACCTTCAGCAGCTTTCCCACATGTCTGTGTTCACGGCATTTTCATACACGAACGTGACGATCAAAACACATTTTACTGTTGTTGTGTGTGATGTGGTTACCGCTAAACATTGCTAATCGCCATTAGCCACAATGCTAACGAAGCTGATTTCTTCACAACTAGCTGGCTGCATAGCTACATAACTAGAAATTATGTCCGGGGGGTTTTCTGGCAGGCAAGGCAGATAGATCACATCAGGTCCATGTGGAGAGGGTGATTGGATGTGTATGATCCAAGTACACCCTGCTAGATGAGACATAGCAGTGAGCATGGTGCTCTCATGAGATGGCGAGGTGACTTTCCTCGACAAGATTGTGTCTGTGTCTTGACTTGACTAAGTTGACTATATTGAATATGTGCCCCGTTGTTTCAACCACAAACCATGTGAAAGTCCCACAAAAGTAGTCAATTGAAGTCATTTATTTTGGTAAAAACATATTTTTACTAAAATAGATGACTTCAATTTTCTACTTTTCTACAATTCTGGACCTCTTTATTTGTGTCACAGAATATTGATGTGGGGATCAATGAAGTAAATTCCCTTGATACACTCATGGTAGCGCCACTATGCTTTCTTATTAAGTTTCTCCCGGTAAGAGACCTTGCACTGTAGTCTGTTGTTGTTGCTTTTTGCGTGTCCTAAAGTATGGCGACCACTACCCAGAATGCAATGCGTCATGACGTTGATTCCCAAATCTATAGTAAAAAACTAAGAAAGATATGTTGACAAAAACGATGTTTAGAGGCAGTCAGAAAGTGCTAACCTTGTTAACAAATACATTGTGTGGCCTGTGGCTGATTCACAGCTTTGTTATGGAGAAGCCCTCAGAAATAGGATCGGAAAAAGGATCGGTAAAAATTAATTCTTAGTTTGTCTGTCTGCTTACTCGTGTGTGTTACTGCAATTAAGTGCAGTTGTACAATAAAAACGAATCAAATCATCCCATTATGACGCAAATGTCATGTCATCCCGTTAATGCAATGATCAAAGGATCTAAGGCACACACACTCCTGTGATCTGTGATCTCATCACATATAACAGGAAGTGAATCCTCTCCGAGACCACCAACTGGAAATACAAGCACAATATCTTAGGTAACAAAGACTGCTCAATACAAGAAGCTGCATTTGCCCGGCTCACAATAAGTTGATAGTCTTATTGCTGTTATTAAAGTAGTTTGTAGAATGGCGGCTGCTTTTGGGAAGATAGTCCTCGGTACTTATGTGGAGATAAAGCGCAATGATGGACGTATCCACCAGGCAACGGTGACCTCACTGAATGAGGACAAAGAGAGCGTCACAGTGGAGTGGATAGAAAATGGCGACACAAAAGGAAAAGAAATTGACTTGGAGAATATAATTGCACTTAACCGAGATGTGGCTCCAAATGAGGAGATTGCCCCTACACCCACAGGTGTGAAGGTCAACAAAATCGCAAAGAACCGGCAGATGATAGCATCTTCTAAGAATGACACTCCAAGTCACACTCCTTCCAGTGATAATAGAGTGATTCCGTCCCGGGCCAGACCCCAGCAGCCTGCACAGCCCAGCCAAGCTCAGACACAACAGCAGCTGCAGAATGCAAGGAGGAGGTCAAACTTGGTGAAGGAGGTCGAGAAACTGCAGGAGAAGAGAGAGAAGCGTCAGCTTCAGCAAAAGGAGATCCGGCACAACAGAGCTCAGGAGGTGGACTCTACCATTCCTAACTATGAAATCATGTACATGATTCGGGATTTCAGAGCCTGTCTAGACTACCGGCCCCTAACCACAGAGGATTTCATTGAAGAGCACAGAATATGTGTTTGTGTGAGGAAACGTCCACTCAACAAAAAAGAGTTGGCTAAGAGGGATTTGGATGTGATCACCATCCCCAGTAAGGACGTGGTGATGGTCCATGAGCCTAAACAAAAGGTGGACCTGACCCGCTACCTGGAGAACCAGACCTTCCGCTTCGACTATGCTTTCGATGACAGCACCACTAATGAGATGGTTTACAGGTTCAGTGCCAGACCGCTAGTGGAGACCATTTTTGAGAGAGGCATGGCCACCTGCTTTGCCTATGGACAGACGGGCAGTGGAAAAACACATACTATGGGTGGAGATTTCTCTGGGAAGAACCAAGACTGCTCGAAAGGAATTTATGCATTAGCTGCTCGGGATGTATTTCTCATGTTGAAGAAACCCAACTACAAGAAGTTAGATCTCCAAGTGTATGCAACTTTCTTTGAAATCTACAGTGAAAAGGTTTTTGACTTGCTGAATCGTAAAGCTAAGCTGAGGGTTCTGGAGGACGGGAACCAGCAAGTTCAGGTTGTGGGGCTTCAGGAGAAGGAGGTCAAATGCACAGAAGATGTCCTGAAACTCATAGAAGTGGGCAACAGCTGCAGAACATCAGGACAGACATCAGCCAACGCGCACTCATCTCGCAGCCACGCTGTATTCCAGATCATACTTCGGAGGAAGGAGAAGATGCACGGCAAGTTCTCCCTAATTGACCTTGCGGGACACGAGAGGGGGGCAGATACATCAGGTGCCGACCGCCAAACGCGCCTGGAGGGAGCTGAGATCAACCAAAGCCTGCTGGCATTGAAGGAGTGTATCAGGGCTCTTGGCCGTAACAAGCCACACACTCCATTCAGAGCCAGTAAGCTGACCCTGGTCCTTAGGGACTCCTTCATTGGAAAAATTTCACGCACATGCATGATTGCAACTATCTCTCCTGGCATCACATCCTGTGAGAATACACTCAACGCACTACGCTACGCCAACAGGGTAAAGGAGCTGACGGTGGACCACAACCAAGTGATGGAGGGGGGTCGACCCAATATCAATGCTGTCGATCAGCTGGATCTTTCAGACGACGAGTGGGAGAGTATCTCGCAGCAGAGAGACGAGGAGGTGTCTCCCCGGCTGTTTACTTTCCATGAGGCCGCATCTCAGATAGTGGAGATGGAGGAGCAGGTCCGAGAGGACCACCGGGCTGTTTTCCAGGAATCGGTCCGGTGGCTGGAGGATGAAAAGGTGATGTTAGAGATGACAGAGGAGGAGGATTATGATGCGAACTCATACGCCACTCAACTGGAGCAGATCCTGGACCAGAAGATAGAAATCCTCACCGTGCTCCGGGGTAAAGTGAAGTCATTCCGCTCTGCACTCGAGGAAAAGGAGCAAGCCAGTAAGCACATCACTCGCAAGAGGCCACGTGCTCTTTGGTGACTGGTGTGACTTTGGTGTTTACCAGACAAAACCAGTATTTAATTTCTGGTTGACCTGCAGACATGCCTGCATGTGCACTCTGTGACAGCATAGGATTCACCACTGTCCTTGATTTTCATGCTTGAGTCCTCAATTGGCATTGTAAATTCATATCTCATAAGCGATCTTTTCTTTCTTTTCCTTCCTTCTTCAGAGTTTCCACAAGTTTTGAATAAGCTTTTAACCACAGTCGTGCTTTTCCTTTGTTTCTTTCGTTGTGTTCCTGAGAAGTTTGCTTTTTTTAACATGTAGTTTGCTTCAGTTTGTGCCATTGCATTCTGCATGGTAACTGTTGGTAACATGGTAACCCCTGTTAAACACTTTGTTATAAAAAGGGAACTAGAAAAACCTGATATAAAAGTTGTATAGAGAAGACGCCTGACCTTGTGTTTGCACCAGATGTAATGTTGGATTGAGTAATAAAGATTCCTGTCTTTCATTTACAGGGTGTCCTCTACTTTCATCTTTTACAAAATTATTGCTTCTGCTGCTTTGGAATTTCATGAAATGTCATGAAGTCGCAATTTCACGACCAAAATAATTATATTTACGCTTTAAACACAAAACACACGAAAAATGAATGTAGTGACTAGGTCAGAGTTAATCCACTGCGGAAGTGCCTGAGGCCTGTATTAGTCTCATCATCATCCCTCACTGGTGTCATTGAAGACAGTCAGAAAGCCAATAGTTGGACTCGTTAGTTTTGAGGATAGCTTACAATATTAACAAACTGCTCGATGTGGGTGAAATGACTCAACGAGTCAACAGCAACCAATTCATTTCAGGAGGTAAAGAACCGGTATAGTTACCGGGATGGATGGATGATATTCCATCAGCCTTGCTGTTTGATCTCACATTCAATCATTTCACATGGGTGGATAAAAAGCTCTTTTACTCTGAATCATTCTATTTACAAAGATTAATTTAGTTTTCAGCAGCCTCACATCCAGCTATGACATATGATACCTGGAAACACATGTTGACTCTGAGTTCCAGCTGTTTTATCTCTCGGTGGGATCTTAGTGCCTTCTAGCTTCAACTAAGTAATTATCTTCAAACTGATGAAGATGGTTAACGCTCAGCTGGGACAGGTGACCTGAAGATTAATGAATCAATGTCTGAAAATTTAAAACACCAGCGGGGGGTCACGAAAATAATCAAGGGCTAGATTGTGAACCACTGGTTATTAAGTATCTAAACTGATTCCAAGTTGATGTGAATCACTTTTGAGCCAACACTAAACTTTTCTCCAGGTTCTGTCTGGGAGAGGGAGAAATGCAGGGATAACAAATCCAGTAGTCATCAGAGAACAGGGAACAACTATCCAGTACCACCGCAAACTGGATCCCAGTCAGCCAATAATACTCTCCATATGTCTCATACTGGTTAAGTCCAAAACGTCATGTCTCAGTTGACAGTTTAATCAGGAGCCGGTCTCTTTGAGTCCAGTACCAATAGAGACATCATCAGGACACTAATGCTGCCAACACAAAATAGATCCAACACAGCAAAGAGTTATGATCCGCCAAACAAAAGAACTTGTTTTAATGACCAGAGTCTCAACATATATGAATCTATAAAAATTATTGTTTTAGTTGTAAACTTGTGGATGGGATTTTAGCTGTTGATCGATCAAATCTAGTAACTTTTTCATAAAATGAGCCTTTGAGTAATAAGTACACATCTTTGCAGAATTCTTGTGTATTGTATTTTCTACTAGGACTGCCATGAGTATGGGTGTTACTGTATCTGATTAGGGTTAGGCAGGGTGAACCAACGTCTCCATTCCTGGATGACTCCTTTCTGTTAGCTAGTTTAATCATTTGGTTTGCAGTTTGTGTGGTCGGATATTTCACTATCGTGATGCCCATTTTTCTCATTTAGTATACAATCCATAACAAGGCAAAGTCATATTAATACTTGGAACTATTTCCCCCCATATTTATCAAGCATATTTGAGTTTGCACTAGGGTTTGGCACTGAAAGTTAACTTTGGACTTAAACTGAGAGCCATTGATGAATGTCCTGTTATCAACTTTCAGGAGAATAATTTCTCTTGGCAAAGACTGAGAAATTGTTTCACCACACTCTCAGACACCAGAGTGGAAATTATGATGTCGTATTGTATTTTTCTGACTATTGCTTTTTGGAATGTAAGACGGTTGTAAAATTTGTTGTTCAGACATATTTGTGCACTTGACATAGTGATGTTACAGCCCTCTGTGGACCATGGCACACCAAAGTCAGCTGTGTTAACAAGAAGTTTGGACACCTCTTGATTTTTCCTTAAAATCAAAAAGGCTAGCAATCATTTCCCTTGTTAATGAAACTTGACTGCTTAAGAAACTTTTCCTGAGATTACTGTACAATATCATCATCACTGGGAAATTTTTGACAGTTATGACTGATTTGCTGACTATGAGATGCTGCATGGAAGACACCGTGTGTTCAACATGTCATACCTCTGTTCTATTTTCAGTTAATGGTTTTGCAGCTTTTAGTATGGAGGAGGGGTCAATTGTTTTTACCAGACAGTTATGTGCTCACGTGAACATAGCACAATCCCAGTCAAGGACAATCTTAGCAACCCTAATATGTACAAGAATGTGAGAGCCTGTTTAAGTATCTAAACTTTACATAAACACCCCAGGAGATGCTCATAAACAAAGAGTTGGTTAAATAAGGTTTATGTTAATTTACCCTACAATCCATCCATGAATTTTAATAGATGCTGATACCAATGAGGGTTTATTCCGACACAAAGTATCCTGGCCTCCTTTAATCACCAAGGAGTTTCCCAAATCTTATTTTCAGGTGGAAATATGGATTTCAGTATTACACACCCATTTCCAGTGGAACTTGGCGGGAGACCCTCCACCTCCTGGGGTCCTGAGTTTTGTTTGAGTAGAGAGCTGACGGTAAACTTCAAACTGCCATAAGAACTCCCAGACTTGGGCCACTATGAAAGTATCTTTACAGTTAACAGTAACGTACGTTTAATATCCGGTTCAACTGCTTCGGACATTCGTGGTCACAGATACAGTTCCTTCGGGTAATGTCTTGAAAACTTCAAGCAGTGCATGTGTGAAAGCAGCCTCCATCTGGGTTACAAAAGACTGCTTCACTGAACAGAGGGCACAAAGAGAGGTGCACCTCTTCAGGGGGGACGGTACTGGTGACTGTCTTCTACAGAAAATAGGTATTGTCTTTCCAAACAGTCACTTGATTTGCTTAACGGATGTATATTATAAAGTGTTTGGGACAAATCATTTTGAAAAAGCAACAGCCAATGAAGAAATTCCCCAAAATCGTCAACAAAATTCAACCAAGTACAACATTCTGGCATGGGATACTTGTCATATCAAACGTACTGGGGAGATAACTGAAAACATGCTTCGGTCCAGGCCTAACATCAATTCCTGCGGCTACACTAGTTTCAGTCTAGCAGCCAATTCATCAGCCATCGTACACTGAACAACTTGTGTAGTATGACAGAGTAATGTGTGCAACAGCATCCTTCATATATCCGGCCTTCCTGTATCCCAGACATCTGCTCTGCATCTGGTTTGATAACAGGAACATTACATAGACACTGCAGTTTCTCTAAGCTCTACAGTACTCTTCAATGCAGCATCATAGTGATACAATACAAATCAACCAAAAGGGCTAACAAAGCAATGAGTTGTATAAAGCACCTGTTCCTTATTTGACAGGAATGTATAATCTGCATTCAGATTTTGAGCTTTGCTTCTTGTAAAACGACTATAAAAGGATTAAGTTCATGATATTAGATGGAAATGGGCCTTTAGTTAGAGTAACGGAACACTCAATTCATTTCTAATGAGGGATGATGATGTCATAAAATCTCAAAAGAAAGTCCTTTTTCTTTAGAAACTAATAATTAGAAACTAATAATTTCCTGACCCAAGAAGTCAGTGTTAATAAAGATATTATGTGAAAAGGGTCTTTCAAATGTCAACAAAGCACTCTGGGGAAAGTGCTGCAGAAATTGAAAAACTAGTCCATTGTTTTGAAAACCAAAGTGGTGGTCTCCTCGTGAAGGCTCCATTTGTTCTGTTTTAACCATCAGGTCGTCCACAGATCCTCTGGGACTGAATTCCAAGGCTGAATGCCAGTATTTGAACCAAGGCTGAGCATAAGGAAAAAGACTCAAACCCACAGTAAATAGGAGGACAGAATAATTCTCCTGCACGGAGGTTTACTCATGAAAGATTACCGGAAAAAGAGAGAGAACCTACAGCCACTAATAGTAATTTAACATTAAATAGAACGACTTGTGCAACTTCACTTGTGGAGCATCTGAGGGACTTACTCATCACTGACGGATATTTTTTTAAGGAGTAATGTAAAGAAAAAGGATGAGTCAAACAAGCTTTGAACCAGTAAGTTTAAAGGTATTGTAGATATCAAAACACCATTTATTGCACCAACCCAGCAAATTAGTAGTAGTATTTAGACTGACAATGTCAGCGTTTGAGGATGTTGGGATGGATGGATGGATGGATGGAGAGATGGACGAAACAAGACTTTGACTTGGGAGACGGCTATCTGTTTCTTGTTTAAAACCATGAAAACAGAGGTACTGTAACCTTTAAGTCATTGTAACCCACAAAAACTATCTCCTTAACATAGGAGACTCCAAACCTACAGTCACCTACAGTGACATAGTCAACAGTTAAAACCACAAGGTTGCTTGAACACAGATTTCCTCACTAAAGTGATACAAATTTAATCAAGACCCCAATAAGTTTGATTTTACTATTCAAGATATGCTGATATATTACCTCTCCTTTTAGCTCTGATTTGTTCACCACTAACTCCTTAGAAAACACATCTGTTTTCATGTATTTTCTTGTGCTGGTCAGGTAGTTTATAGTGGGTTACTGGAAACAGGGTTCATGAGAAACGTAACCATTCAGTAAATGTTACACAAAACTGCAATCTGCCAGTCTCATCCCGCTTCGTTTAGTTTCACGTGGCGGTAGTAGTTTTGTGTCAACCATTTAATTTGAATAACATGCAACACACATTACATAATAAGTCTCTGGGCTAAAATGAAAAAAACCTCACTGTGAGGCCGGCACTTGCGGGCGGCAGCCCAGAGCTAGCGGGAGGCTGTGTCACGACCAAAATACAGAGCTCTCAGTGTTGGGCTAATACATCATGTCAGCTGTCAGCAAGACCCATTCAGACCAACACCGTTTAATGTCTAACCAGGTGGTCCATCGTGTCGAAAGCCACCCTGCAGTCAAACAGGAGACTGGTGTGTGGGGACTGAATTCACTGACGTGTTGTTTTGTCTAGGATGGCTTCAGTGTGCCATTACGTATGCCGTGCTTACACCTGTCACCCAAACATCAAGCTCACTGTCACGACGACCACAGCTACCGTAATGTTGATGCGGCATGGTGACAGATTATAGAAAATATACACAGAGAAATCAGAAATCCCTCAGAGATAAATTTGTGATTTTTTTGCTTAATAAGTGACAATATAATTCTTTAATTTCTTTGTTTCTATTGGAATGATGCCCTGATTGGATAATAAAGGGCCCAAAAATAAGTTAAAGCTTAATATAATATGATAATAATATTTATAATATAACTTTTTAATATAATAAAGTGTGTAATATATGGCGGCATGTGGTGGTGAAGTTGCAAACCGCAACCAAGTGAGCAACTCCCAATCCCGAGCACTCAGGACCAGCGAGGGTAGCCGAAAGAGACCAAACTACTTGCTACGATTTTGTGTTCCACTTGTATTCCACTTCCTGTTTTCTCTTCTGTTGTGACAAGAATTCATGATCTCCTATCTTCTTTACTGATAAATAATCAGTATGACCCGCCATTTCCCGAACTCTGGCTTCTCAAACTTGTTAGCCTGCACTGTTGCCCGACACAGACACAGTGAAGAAGTGCGACCGCTGATTCCTCTTCTGGTTTCCAGCAGCGCGTATGCCACATTGTTTTGTCCGTTTTGGTCAAACGTATTTAACATGACGGAGCAAACATGGAAGTCAGATCCACCAATGAAACTATAATGAACAAATTCAAAGTTTAAGAAAAAAACATTCATTGTTGCAGGTGATTATACATATATGACCAGTTATGGACAATAGAATTGAAGTTCTTCTAAATATTAAACACTGCAGCTTTAAGTACAGCAAATTCTGACTTAGCAGTTAGATGATGTTCATGTTAGATGCTATATGAAGTGAGATAAAGCTTTTGTAGTAAATTATACATTATTCAGACAATTGATTTATTGAAAATTGTCATCAAGACAATCATATTGTCACTATATGCCTTATCTCAACCCTGGGCAAAACAAGTTCACTAGAAGTCATGGATCAAAGCTGTCAGTGCACGTTGAGATCTTCAACCTGACGTCGGATTTTTCAATTTAGACATTTATTTCAACCCCTGATGACGAGTAGGTTTAGAAGTTATTTCATCCTTTCAACATCAAAATGTTTCCTTGGTTGTTGCGCTCACTTATCCATTCACAATCTCATCTAAATTAGGCACGTTTTCTTTTGCTTCTGAGCATTTCCATATCAAAGTGCCTAATAAATGAACGAGAAAAACGGGTTCAAACCAACCAGGGCCTTTCTGTGTGGAGTTTGCATGTTCTCCCCGTGTATGCATGGGTTCTCTCCAGGTTCTCCGGCTTCCTCCCACAGTCCAAAGACATGCAGAATGGGGTTAGGTAAATTGAAGACTCTAAATTGACCGTAGGTGTGAATGTGAGAGTGAATGGTTGTTTGTCTCTGTATGTGGCCCTGCGATAGGCTGGCGACCTGTCCAGGCTGGCGAACCCCCCAGTATGGAAAATACTTTCAATGCAACTGTCTAGCAAGCTTTAAAAAAAGCCTCATTCATGTTCGCGAACACACGTGTCGACCTGACACACATACGTTGTGTTTAGTGTGGATGGCTTTCCTCATTGATATTCTTTTATTGTGCAGTGGAATACCAGTGAAACCACCCTGACAGCTAAAATCTGGTACAGAAAATGAATGACAGTAAAAACATTCTCCAGTTGCTGGCCCTTTTCCCAGAGTTGTAAAAGTTTAAAGGTGTCCATAATTGCTAACACACCTGTAACAGTCTGGGCTCATGTTCCTTTGGATGTTTATATCTGGGCCCCCTTCTTTTTCCTCTGCTCTTGAAGGCTGGAATAGTCAGATGTTTTCTATTTAACCGTTTTGCTGTTAAACCTCAGTCCTTGCTCTTTTACTCTGCTCGTTTACAGAGATATAGTGTCTCTCGTCGTTTCACTTCACCGTGTCTCGGGACAACAACAAAAGACGGAGCACATTCTTCAGAACTACTCTGGGGAAGCCCAAAATCCCTCTGACTTGACAACCAAGGTTGAAATCAACCTGAAAACAGCTGGAGTTCAGCAGCTGTTGAATAAACTGAGTGAACAGAGTCCCTTCATTTTTATTACCAAGAATCTCTTGGACATTCTGTTTTGGAAACTTCTCCCAAAGCGTCTTTTCTTCTTTTTTTTTGCTATTTCCAGTAATCCTGTTTTTGATTCATTTCTGGCGAGTTTTTCTTGTGTTTATTATATTAACTGTTATTTATTCATTTGTTAGTGCCTGCACAGCACTTCGTAACTCTTTTGAAAAGCAAGGCTGTGGAGGTCTGATAAACATTAAACCATAGAGAAGCATTGATTAGAAGAGATGAAGGGCTGAGATATGTCTTATCCAACATGTTCTCACAATACCTTCCAGGGATCCTTGTTGTGATTACATTATAGTTCATTCGGACCACTGAGAACCTGTTCACCTCTTTCTATCATGTTTAGCAACATTTCTTTCTGTTAATCCGCCACTTAAGTCTGCTACAATATTTCACATTCAGTTTTATCAGCTGCCAAACAAGTGATGTAGCTGATTTATATGACTCATACAAACTCAGAACAATGTCTGGGCCCAATTCTTCAGGCACTGCCCTTTCACCTGCAGAGGATACTTGGTTTAAAAGAGGGGTAGTGCCTTAGCAAATTGTGCAAGTGACAGGAATAATGTTAACACCTGACATTACAACCAAATTACTAGCTTTCACTTAATCAAGACAACTGAACCTTATCGGGCTAATCTTGAGCCCCAAGAGTTCCAGTCGAGCTCTGGACTGGGAGGTTGATGGGAGGAATGCTGACATGTCAACACAGTAACAGAGTAACATATTGGACTGTTCAGTTCACCTACCACCTGTGGTCATGAGGTCAGGCTAGCGACCAAAACAAAGACATCACACATAAAACCGACCTAAATAATTTCCTTGACAGGGTGCTGCTCTCATCCTTTTGGGCAAATTGAGAAACCTGGAAGTCCTGGAAGGATGTAAATAATGTACACCGGCAACCATGCATCGATTGGATGGAGCAGCTGTCAATCACACTGTATCCACGCTCCAATACATACGGTGCTTTATTGTCTATTTGACTCTAAATGAGACGACAATTTACAAAATGAACATCACGCTGTATTGAAGAAGACTTGAAACTAAAGATTGAACCATAACGTCCTCAGAAAAATTGTATACTGATGTTATAAATCAAGTGACAAGAAGAGTCAATTTCTCATAGACTTCTATAGAAACAACCAGTGGAATTGCCCTATGCTGATACAGAGAATACATGCTTTAGGCACTTCCGTATTCATTTTGTGAACCCGGTGACTAGGTATATCCTATAACATCCCTGATGCTTTTAAGAATCTTTTGAGGGACTCAAACTTTTTAAAGGGTCCCAGCATGGACCCACACCTGCTGTGAAATGTAAAATATAATGATACTGTAAGACAGTAAAGCTTTAGGTTGATCCATTGGAACCATGCAACCATGAAAATTAGATCTCTTGGATGAAACTTGTCCAGTATCTGCACTTACAGTAAGTTCCATTAAGTTATAACTATTTATGCACATCTAATTCAATTATTATTTAAACTGAGAAACAATGCTTTTCTCAAACGAGTTTAACTGATTGATAGTTTAAAAGTGGTTATGTGCAGGAGCGAGATCAACTGTAACCTTAAACATTATTCACTCGGAGAGTTGTCCAACTTTGACAACTGGTCAGCCCGAAGTCAGCTCATAAATTCAGCTGCTACATGTGTTGTCTGACCAACGACTCAGAGAAAAACAAACTAGTGAAGAAGAAAAGAAACACTCATCCAGCCTAATGACAGATAGGTTGGTTATTACGAGTCATTACTAAGCGGTTGGGCAGAGACCACAGACATTCCTCCTGACAAAATACACTCACACTGTGGTTGTCAACTTTCTGCTGTCTCTGCACTTTTTGCAGAGTGTGTTATTTCCTGAACACATTTAAGGGACATTGAACTGAAAAAAAGGACATTTTATTCTCTCTTTGACTTATTGCATTTTTTCCATATGTGCGACTTTTTCATACGTCTGCCTCCTTCGGTGTATCTTGTCTGTCTCTCTCTCTCTCTCTCTCTCTCTCTCTCTCTCTCTCTCTCTCACACACAGCAGATGGATGGTGGGTGGTCAGGGAAGGGTTAAGTGCTCTGCTCTATAAACTCTGCTTCAAGAGTCTGCTGGAAGCTACTGCTTCAGCCTTTAAATACAGTCATTTGACACATCCCAACAGGGGCTTGTAGCTGAGAGGAACTGCTGACCCAAACCCAGGCTTTAAGGCGAGCTGGTGTGTCAGCATCACACTCCTTCGGACAGCATGAAGGCTTTCTTGTTCACCTGTATGTTCACGCCGTGGCTGGCGACAGCCTCGGCGGGATGGTTCAACCAGGACTCGCAGCTGATACCAGGATCTCTACCTGACAAGGAGCTGAACAGATACTACAGTGACAATTTAAAATCAAGGAGGGCGAGGGTAAGAACTTTAATACCATGATGGGGGGTCTGCCAGAAAATGCATTTATTTAAAATATCCTTTTAAAATATAGTGAAATTTGCTAGCTTTTTCAAGCTTCAACATATTGTTTTTGTCAAAAGGTAAACAGTTGTGATTTGAACACAAGTAAAATAGAGAATCTTGGAATTAAAGTTAAAAAAATAAACATTCTGTTCTTTTAAAGTAAGTAAAGATGAGATATAAGATTCTGGTCAGACCAGGTAGATGTTAACTAAAGAAAGAGAGATTTTCTGCTAAGCAAGGAGAAAAACTGAATAAAAGATTAGATGATTAAATCATTAAAATAATTAAATTATTAAAATATGTTTTACCATAATCTAGCCACATTATTTTAAAGGCTAATGTTTTTATTCTTGGTTTAGTCGATCAATTTGTTTTCTCGAACTTGGTAACGACAGAAACTGTCAGCACTCGACTTCACCGTCCTCCTGTGGGAGATAATTCATTCAGCTCACACTTTCAAAACACTCACACACACACACACACCTTGCTATGTCTAACTTGTTCTCACAAGAGGCAAGCCAAACCGTGAATCAACCACACTCACCCTCAACTAACCACACTTTAAAAAAAGGAAATATTGGGATGAACCAAAACCAAACTGTGGTTTGAGTCGTCCCTTGAGAAACAGCTACAGGAAGAGGAAAAACCCACAAACAACCCAGAGAACGAGGAGGGAGAGAGAAAAAGTGAGAGAGAATATGGCTATGAAATTTAAATTAAGCTTTACGGAGTCAATACTTAATTTGGGAGCAGCTGTTTTTCATAGAAGATTCTGTCCATGCCAGACCCTCCAGACACAGGTCTCAAACCTGACTGCTGATCAATTTAACCACTTAGGCTGACTTTTAAATCCGCAGTGTGGAAAGTTTTGTTCCCTTTGATTGGTTCAAGGGCTCGTCAGTTAATTCAGAGACCAAGAAGGGGACTGATGCAGGGTTGGTACTTTTATCGGGTGTATTTTGACTGGTTGCAGACATTTAATGGGACTGACCCCAGGTCTCATTGATGGAGGATAAGATAATGCCTCAGATTTCATGGACCTCAGTGGCACCCGGACACCACGGTTTAATTTGAATTTGCTAGAAGCCAGCAACAGGCCCAAAACTCCTCAGGCTGACGGATGAAATTCTTGACAACCTCTAAAAGGCAACAGGCAACTGGGTCCAGGGACCCAAGGATTCACAAAACCTTGAACCTAATTTGTTTCGTGTTAGCTTCTCCCTGGCAGAACTCCAGTGGCATGGTCACGCATCAATGAGCGTTTTCAGACTGATCATTACAGTGTGAGTACCAGAGTGACGGACAAGATGCAGAGGTTCAGGCCAAAGGAACGCAGCTTAAAAAAAAGTGGCTGAACATTTGCAGGAATATCATCCAACAACTTCTGTGGAAACATTATCCAAGAACGCGCCTGCACGGGCCAATCGAATAAATCCAAGAAACACATTCCCGGCGGAGGAATTTGTAATGTGAACATCGTATCGTTCACCTAGAGATTGTGGAAACGACGGATAAAGTTATTATCCTGGCTCATAGTATAACGACCTGCTTCTTTAGTGTTTAAACTCATAGATAAGTTCCTGAATCTGAAACACGAGAAGTCGTGTATTGTATCCAGTTTAACCATTACATCCAACCTAACCTCCCTACATCGTTTAACTGCCAACATGGGTCAAAGCCTGTACTATGCTTGTCAGGGTGTGAAGCTGTAACAGCAAGGGAGTTCCTAGTGCTCTCTAGCCAAGTCTTACTTCTCTGACATCAGCAGAGGAGCTGCTAGCATCCTCGCCACTGTCGCAAGGTTACATGCGTTTAAAAAAATGGTCTGACTTTCAGACGTTAGGGTTTTACGTCCAACCATCGTTGTTTTTTTTTAGCGAGATCTATAAGACTTGTGATTGAACTTTAAAAAATGTTCTGCTCTTTGCTTCGAGCTGATCAGTACATGAACAGTCCATGTTTCCTCCTGCAGAGGGAACTGCCTCCTGATGACGGCCCAATCTCAGAGGGAGCAGACACTTCAGGTAAGAAAAGGACCTGGCTACCTCATCAGCAACTGGTAAAGTGTTTTATCAAGTGTTTATTCTGAATTGTGTGTGTGTGTGTGTGTGTGTGTGTGTGTGTGTGTGTGTGTGTGTGTGTGTGTTGCAGACCTGCCCACCTGCCTGCTCTGCGTGTGTCTGACTGGCTCGGTGTACTGTGAGGAGGTCAGTCCAGACATGACTGCTGTGCCCACACTGCCTAAAGAGACGGCCTACCTGTACGCCCGCTTCAACAAGATCAAGAAGATCGGTAACAAGGACTTTGCTGACATTGGTGAGTCTCAAAACTGCCTCCATCACAAAGTGCTGACTGCTCAGCCACGGTCGTGCTGTTCAAGACTCCAACCTGCTTGCGAATACCAAGTACAGTAAACACAATGTGCTTCAGCTCATAAAACAAAACTTTGTAATCTTTTGAGACTTTATTGAAAACTGGCAGCATGTTTGTAGATCTGACCATATTCTAAGAAAAATTTACATAAAAAACAACAAGTGTTTGTTTTCTTTTTCTTACTATATCTTTACTTTTCATTACTTTTTGCAATGCCTTACTGATGTTGGTGTCGCGGTGATACTATCAGTGTGACCTCAGCTTGGTGAGAGTTACAAAACCCAAGGTCCAGGTCCCTCCCATACAGGTAGGCTCAAATGGAAGATCAAGTTGTTTATTGGAAAATATTTATTTTTGGGGAGTTTGACCCAAACCTGGAACTAAAGACCTGGATACTCCTGCCGCATCCGCACAGATTTTGAACTTTATGGAAGTGAAGTAAAACACTGAGTTCGTCTGTTTGAACCAAACTAATCATGAGACAAGACGAATCACCATTTGTCTGATTCGCGTGACAGTGATGTCAATCACACGTTCCCTTCCTGGTTAGTAAGAAAAGTATCACATCACATCCAAAATAGCTACTGTTTTTTCTCCACATGCCAACAGTGACTCTGAAGAGGATTGACCTGACGGGGAACCTGATCTCAGAGATCGAAGATGGGGCATTCTCCAAACTAACTGCCCTGGAAGAATTGTCTCTGGCTGAGAACCGACTGGTCAAACTTCCGATGCTCCCTGCCAAAGTCACAGTGTTTAACGCCAACCACAACCTCCTCAAAACCAAGGGTGTCAAAGCTAATGCTTTCAAGGTACGCATCATCACCTCTGCCAAATCCAAAACTGAGGAATGAGGATGAGGGCAAATCAAAGGACCAGACCAACAGGATATCTACATAAGACTAGCGAGTGATCTGCAGAGAGCTAACAACCAAAAAGCTTTGATGAAATAGCCAAACTTAAAGCAAGTGAGCGACAGAAAAACACAGTTTAGGTGGATCCTCCATTGTTTTATCGCAGGGCTCTCAGATATCACATGACTGAGCTCAATAGCTCAGCTTTTTCGGAAATATGCTTATTTTCTTTCTCCCAAGAGAGGGATGAGAAATTTTAGGTTTTGCATGTTCCAACTATTTCTTCTTTAGTAATTGTAAGCCATTATAAGAGCCAACCCCCACCAACTGACCTGCAAGAATAGGCCTTACTATACGACCTGCTACCATCGATTTTAAGTATCATGTCTGTTTTTAACATTTCACTGATGAAGTCTGCCATATTGTGAGTAATTTGCAATTTCTTCCTGACCAACATTTTTTTATTAACAAATGCTACAGCTACAACTTAAGGAAGAAAACTTGTAAAAACCTATCAACACTCTAAAATACATGCATTGGTCAAATCCACAATTACAATTGTTACTTGTTGATAAATCTGCTGATGAGCGAGGACAGGCTAATTTTGAATTACGGTTTGGGTGCAGAGAAGTGTGCGACACATGTAGCTTACTTTCCATTTCTGTGATGCAAATTACTAACAGCCAGGGCATAAGAGGGGCACAAAATGGGGGGGTACAAAGATACAACAAACAGCTGTGGTTTAACAAGAAAGAGTTGTAGCTCCTTAATCCACAAACCACACTTTAACATTTGTGTTTATATACAGATTAAACAAAGAACATACAACGTGGTACTACAGAACATAGTAAAGTCTAAACAAAGTTAGCCACATCCTGACTCCAGCTCCATGTGTAATGTGGAGACATGAGATTGATATCAGTCTTTTCCTCTAACTCGCAGAAAGAAAACAAAAAGCATTCATTTATGGGGTGTCCATGGTGTGAATTTGTTTCTCCCATAGAAAATGACAAAGCTGACCAGCCTGTTCCTGGCTGACAACCAGCTAGAGGCCGTTCCACAAATCCCAGAGACGGTTCGGATCTTACATCTACAGGTATCGTTTCCTGCTTAAACATCAGAAATTGACTCCAGAAACATACTGACACTGACACTGTTGGAAAAGTGGTTGTTCTAGATTCAAGAACAACCACTTACCATTTTTGCAAGAATTACCTGAATGATATTCAAATCAAGATTAAAGGACAAATGTTGAAAACTGTTTTTTCAGATTGTTACATCTGATGTTTCATTTACTCTGTTATAATCTCTACACGATTTTCTTTTCCAACAGAACAACAACATCACTGACGTCAACAGAGACACCTTTTGCAAGTCTAACAGCACCTACTACCTACGACTAAGCCTCAGCGAAGTCCGTATGGACGGCAACCCCGTGTTGTTGTCCAAGTACCCCGACAGCTTCACCTGTATGAAGGTACTGCCTGTGGGACGGTACCGCTGAGGAGGCAGATACTTTATCTGGAGCTCCTTCAACGGAACAGTTTTCCCACAGAGCCTGGGGGGTGGGGATACTGTGACGTTCTGGATTTTGGGGGCACTGGTCCAACGGTGTCAATGATACACTTCACCAAACCTACAAAACAGCTTGTGACAGTGTCAGGTCGAAATGAAACCATTCACAGGACTGAGGGTGTAGAACTGACAAAGAAAAAATTCTCTACTCTAGCCTTAATCAATTCTACTGTCGGTAGGGACAACGGTTGTTGAGTCATAGTCACACGAATAGTGCCAATCTACCTGAAAAGGTGTGTGAAGTTCTCAATATGCTTCAGACTAGTGTGTCTGACCATGTTTCAAATCAGTGGTTATGACTGTCCTCACTTAGGCGGGTAAAAGTCTGCCGTTAAAGCCTCTTTGTGGCAGCATCCATGCCGTCTTCCGGATCTCTCGCCAACAAATCTGTTTTGCATTGCATTGTAGACTTAAGCTGCTTTCAGACATGCACCAGAGTCTAAACATTGTCCTAAACTTCTCCGGAGGGGCTGTATGTGAGAACACAAACGTCTGCAGATGTTGCTCCAGACAATCTCCGGAGTTTCTCCTGCCAGCCCCCTAATATAATCTCCGGAGAATGTCCGAGTGAGTCCATGAGAGAATACAGCAGGAGAATCTCTGGGGAATTCAAAGCGAGCGAGTGGGCATCTTGATGGCTGTAAACGAAAACACTGCTTTTTTGCAGCGGGGCGTTATCAGGGCCGCACAGCACAGAATGCTCCGGAGATTAACCTGCTGTTGTGAACGCATCTGACACGGACAATCTCCTGCTGTGTTTGTCATATGTGAACGGTAAACTCAGGAGAATGTCCGGACGCAGTTCTTCAAACATAATCCACAGTACATGTCTGAAAACATCTTCTCCTTAAAGGTGTTTTAGAAAAAGAGCTTGAAAAGCTTAAAAAACCTGCCGAATTTCACACCTGCTGGTCTATCACTGTGTAAAAGTGCATGTTTGTCCGTCTGTTTTGGACAAATTACATAAACTGTCCAACACTGGACACCGGCATTGGAAGGAATTGGAAAGACGAACTCGGGGACTGTTGACGAATTTTGACGAAACACTTAGTCTGAAGCACACTGAGATATTCACAATGGGACAAGATGACCTAAAAGATTTGAGCCACCCAATCAGAAAACACCACAGGTGAGGTGAGTTGCCTTCTGAATGTCTTTTGTAGAACTGATGTAACCCTGATGTAAGCAAATGGAGAAGCAGCAACACCTCCACAGCGACAGTCCCACCTATTGTTTCATTTTGACCTGACGCTGTACAACACAGATGAATGAAACTACACAACCTGCTTGTTACACTGAACCAACACACACATGCAGCCACAAGTCAACAGGTTTTCCTCTAACTACCTGCTCCTTTCAGTTTAAAACACAACGGGCCAATGATTTCATGCTCTGTGTGAATTGAATTTAAAAATAGAAGCATTTTGTTGCAATGAGCAACATATTAAGTGGTTAAGATTAAAAAAAATTAATTCAAGATACTATTGCAACTTTTTTCTAAAAACCGTTGGTGCTTTTACTGACCTAACAAGTATCTAGTACTGTGTAAAATCTCTAATTTCAATGTAAATTAACAACAATATGTTTTCGATTACTACAGCTAAAATATGACCAAAAGAATTTTATATTCAAACCACATGTTCACGTTGTCGTTTGTGGTCAATTGTGGTTTTTTTGGACGCGCATCATTGCAAGAACAAGTACATGACTGAAGTGAGAGTAAGGCTAGGCTGAAACACATTACAATGTTTTGGGTTCAGCCTAATAAACAACATTGTTTGATGCCTTGGTTAATCCTGAAATCTATTATCTTCTATCCTGATGATAGTTTAAGAGACGATGATAAAATATCTTACAAGCAGGATCCAAGACAATTCGGTGCTACGAAAGGAAAACTTGATTTTTACTCTTATTTTCCTCGACTGAATCTCGTATCTGAAAAGGCACTTGAATGAAAACAGCCTGTGGGCATCGTTAACCTTTCTCATTACATCTCTCGCTGCATGGAGATTTCTTGCTCGTCAGACTATTGGATTCCATCTGACTTGGACAGCTGATAAACATTAGATTGTCTTGGTCTGCCAACAGGAATAGTCTGTAAATACTTCTCTGATTAGGTTTTGCCTGGGGGGAAAAAAATGAATAGAAATAAACACAACACTCTGGGCTCTGCCCTACCTTTGGGTGAATAAATTTCACTTTTAATCATTCCATTACTAATGCTTCTTCATGAGGACGCTGGCCATGTAGACTGGTCGAGCTGCAGGCTTTCATACATATTTTGTTGACTTCACTTCACTTTGTTCTATTTTAATTTATAGACTCCAGCTGAAGTGACCTGGGGAGCAATGTAGCTATGAACTATAGTAATGTGAAAATTACTCCTTTCTTTTTTCTTTTTTTTTTTTTTTTAAATATCTGGCTTGTGTCCCTAACTCTTACCTTCCAGTAATAAAAAATACTATAACAATTATTACTTATGTGAATAAGATAGTGGTGTACAGGAAGATGTGTATGTGACAAGGCTATGTTTTTAAGATATTTTAATAAAGTTAAACTTTTTTTTATTAAACTGTGTTGGAGTCTTATTCACACTTATAGAAATGTGTTTTATAACATTTAGACTCAAGTAAAACGACAGGCAGAAAACCAATGCAAACAACTAGAACTGTACTAGCCCTAGTTGTTTTCATTGGTTCAAGTTGTTTTAGTTTTTTTAAATTTAATTTTAATTGTATGTTTGATCGTCTGTGTGTGTGTGTGTGTGTGTGTATGTATGTGTGTGTGCGTGTGCGTGTCTATCGGGGGAGGGGGGTATCTTTTTGTGTTGCATTTCATTGTATGTGAAGCACTTTGTGTTGCATTTTTTGTATGAAAAGCGCTATATAAATAAAGTCTGATTGATTGATTGATTGATTTACAAAGGAGGTTTTTGCAGCAGATAATAGGAAGTCCTGATGTAGATATGTTGACATATCTTTGATTACAAGAAATGTCTGTACAGAATCGCGAACATACGATGTTTGAGATCATTTAGAAATTGTGTCTCATTAGAGCTTCAGCTAAAATACTGATATCACCAAATTTAAGCTGAATCGCCAGCAAAACAAAAACTGTATTACACTATTAGTTATCCGTGGTCGACTGCTGAGTCTGCATGTTTGTGCGTGTGTGTGTTGGCAAAGACATTTAAAATTAATATTTCAACGCAGAAATGATCATCAGTGATTGGCCACATGCTCGTAAACGTCTGTGGTTTGAAAACCGGTAAGCATCCAACCATCATCTGCAGGTCTGTACTCCTGCAGAGACTGGCTGCCTAATGTGGTGGTCTACCACCAACAAGAATGTTAAGATTCCTGGCCTGGACTATATGTGAACCCTATTGTTTTATATTTGTATTTGTTTATTCCTCTAAGTACATTTTCATGTCAGTGTGTCATTAAAGCATAGAAATCAGCACAGAGGGAATAACATTTTTCCATAATAACACTGGAGAAATTGCAAGTAGAGCAAAATGCTGAGTTTGGAGCACACAGACCGGTATGGAAAATGTGGGTTAATCCTCCTTCAGCACAGCCAACTTGGCAGAACGGAACATTCTCAGAGTAAACACGAGAATAGGTTCCATATTGCCTCTACAGCTTGATTTACTGCGACATTTTAGCGCTGCCTCTTCATTAAAGTCCTACACCGATTTGAACAAGGGCTTTGACTTTTGCCCAAAAATCATATTCGAAGTTTGTTTGTTTATTAATATTAATATTCAAATATATTCGAATATATTCGGCCCATTACCTGATTAATCGATTCTGGCCTGTCACCTACAGGAGCCCAGATGACCAATAATAGACTTGCTAATGAGCTCGCGATTCACAACTTCACCAGGCGTGAAAAAGCCTCGGAATCTGAATTGAAAACAATGTTCAAGCAAACACATTTATAAAAAATAATGCCCATAACAGGTTAGAATATTAAGCGCTGCCTAATATTCGTTTGAATATTATAAAAAAAAAATATTCAAATTATATTCTAATAAGGAAGTTCGGAGTCAAAGCCCTAATTTGAACTATGCTCACACCAATTGACACCCACTGCAATCTGTCATCCCTCCGAATGGACAGGTTACAAATATAACGTAGAAGTTTAAACTGTCATAATTTCAGATATTTGGAAATGTAAAACCTGACACCAGTCCACAAAGGGAAACAGAGACCTTCAGGTTCGACCCTCTGACCTCAATGTGGACAAGGACAACATGGCTCCTTCGCTGATGGATGAGGGTGAAAGCCAGCAGGTTAATGATAACTTCCAACCTGAAGCTTCTATTTAAAGTCTGAGTCCCCTCACACTGACTGATGGACTATCTGGTCTCCCCCCCTGAATAATTTCAGGATGGATCATGTTTTTGGACTTTAAAGTAAAAATTAAAGAAAAGCTATTTAAAATCCCATTAGGCCAAAATATACTGCCATGTTTTGCCATCCTGCTGCAATGTTCAGCACTCAACACATTGCGTAGAAGGAAATGACCAACCAAGCCAAATCAGTCACATAAATTGCGGCTGCCAGTTTGAAGTCCATGTTGGTGCAGGTGTGTCCTTACTTACCTGGAAGTGCTGGAAGGTTCTGCACCGGTCGTCACATCTGTCCGAGAAAGTCCTAAGAGTCCTGAACAATAACAGAAGATCGCTGCTCTCCTCCACCCTGAAATGACATTTCACACATGATTAGAACTGTTTTTTTTAAGTGATCAGGTAGCTGAGTGACTACAGCACATGCCACATATCAGCCAGGTACCTGGTCTGCATGTCATACCCTTATCCCTCCATTTCGTTTCATGTCTTCCTCTCCACTGTCAGCTGCCCAATAAAGTTTAATGAAGAAAACAAGTGTAAGTCTTAAGCAGTTCAGAACAACAAACTGTGAAGCTATACTAGCTACGTGGTAGCAATACACAGCTACGTTTTGAGCTGGAATGCTAAGGTAAGGATGTTAAAATGCTCACAATGATGATAAGAACATGATGATGTTTAGCAGGTATATGTTCCCATAGTCAAATGATAGCCAGGTGTATATAGTTTAGTGTGTTAGCATGCTACACAATAACAGAAGCAGTCAATATTGACTTTGGTTGGTCCAAGACTAGCCTGGGACCCAGACAAATTCAGGGAGCTCATTTAATTTTCTATGCCAGAAATCTTGCCGATCCATTCACAACCGTTTATCTGATAATGGGCGGAGAGAAGCGACTTTGTTAAACAGCTAAGATGCCTGCTGCTGATGAACGAACATTTGACTAAATGTACCAGATATTTCCAAGTTTCACCCAGAAAACACTGGTTCAGAGACATTGTGGAATCATCATCACAGACATCAGAGGCATCTCCTCTCTGCTATAGTCTGTCTACATTTTCGCGTCGCTCAACAGACGTCACATTATTTGTTGCTCTCGCTGGTTGTAGGTATATCGAAATGCATCCCGAGGCATTAACGCCTCCTGGAAATCGAAAAATGAGATTTTATGTAATAATTAATTGACTTGATTGAGATTTAAATTAACTATGGAATCAACAAGGTTCCAATATCCAAATATTCCAGAAAGCACAATCTTGTTTTACCCCAACACGCTCTTCCGTTCATACAAAAAAAACAAGCAGAGTAAATCCAGAACTACCTACCCCAAAAACTGTAAAAGGGAAGGTTACAAATGGTGCTTCCTTATATAATACAATATGCTGAATATTACAGTAGCAATAGCAAAAAAAAATAATTAAAAACATCTTTGTTTTGGTCTGGTTCACTCTGTGTGAACCTGGGACATTCTGTAAAGGATTTCCAGAGCTTCCCATGGGGGCCTGGGGCTAGACGGTAGTCGGGTGAAGTTTCCAGACAACTGTTATTCCACACAGAGCTGATGGAAACATGGCAGCACCCTCCCATATAATGGAGCACGACCCAAAAAGACAGACAAAGAGACTGATCACTGGGTTGATATTGCTGTGTCAAATTGATTTGGTCCTACCGGTTCTGGATGATTTTGATGATATCTTCAGCTTACAGCCAATCAAACCACACCGGCTGTAAATGCAAAAGCCTCATCAAGAAGTGATTCTAATAACATGTGTGGATTTGGAAAACATTTTCAGTTCATCATCCCAAAGAAGCAGTAAAATTGATTTGATTTTGTAATATTTTCCTAATTTGGAACTGGAGTTAAAGTTTTCATGATAAACTGACATTTCTGATTGATATCTCCTGGAGACGAAGTAGAGCAAGATATCTTAACACCATCTGACCAATTTAAGTAATAACTACTACTAGATGGTTCCTGGTGTCATCATCAGCCTTAACAGTATCAACCAATCTCTCAATGTTATTTTTTAGCAAACACAGAAACTGTGGTAATGTTTGCCTGGTCCATCAAAGAAATAGGTTGATTCAACGCTTGTAATTTATTTATTGCCATTTTTAAAGCAATTTCTCTGTTGTAATTTTGCTGGCTCTGCCAGAGAAAGAAGACATCCTCAATCCTTATTGTGACTAAGAAAGCTAGGTTTGACTAGGTTACTTTTCCAACAGGGAAACCGCAGTATAGTACAGTACAGTCAGATATGTCAGCTGTGATTCAGAGAACCAGGCTATTGACTTTTGAGTTCAAATTCAAATTGTCATATTTCTATCTGATGTGAGACACATTACTAATGACTACACAGCAAAACTAGATTGAACACAGGCGTGTATAAAGTTTTGAGACTAAACTTTCCTTTTAGCTTAAGAGCTGTTCTGACCTCAGCACAGACTGGCCTTGGACCATCTGTAGCCCAACAGCCTGGATCAACTGCTTCATCAACTGCAGGCTGGGAGTCAGAACAGTTCATGGATCAACTGGCTTGAATCCCCACGTGACGAGAGCAGCTCTGTGCTTCAGAACAGTTTGACATGATCCAGTCTGCCTGGACTCCACTAAAACCACCCCAAAAATGTTTCCAAGCGACAGTCACTCGCTCACTGTTGAGCCACAGGAGTTTTCGGCTGTTCTGGTCATAAAGAGTTGGATAAAACTAGAGAGACATTACAATGTCCCCATGATTTTAAAGACTTGATAACATTTAGTGTGTTAAGGTAGGCACACGCCAACACAACGTCAAACAACTGCTGTGTCTGCTCTCGTCGTATACCTCTGGCTGCGTCAGATTGTACTCGGAACACACTGCCTAAAACCAACGCCCAACTAGCTTGTGCATTCTGCGCCTGCGTGAGAGGAAATATCTCTCCATACCAGCAGGGGGCAGTAATTTGTATACCCTTCAGAAAGGGAAACCGGATATTGTTTCTCCATAATGTGGTACAGAGGGAACGTCTTCGTTCCAAACAGCCATGTCGACCCAGATTGACAGATAGATGAAGATGAACAGGCTGAGAGCCGACCTCTTCAGTCTTGTGGGTGTGAAACCTCTTGATTTTCTCCGTTTGCTTTCTTTCGTTCTTCCGTTTCTCTTCTCTTGCTCTGATTCGCTACATCTGAACAGCCAATCAGAGTGATGTCTTTTATCAACGGACCCCGATGCCGAAAAGCAGCTGATGGACGAGTACAGACGGCCAACACTTTCGACGGTGCGGAACAAACCGCCACAACTTGGGCTATCGGCACTCATCGACGGTCAGACGAGGTCAGGCAGCCGACGGTCGGTTTGGTGTGTAGGTGTCAAGATCCTGTGTGAGCGTCACATATTAATCATCACATGAAGCATCTTTTAATGCTTCAAGTATATAAGTATATATATATATATATATAGAAAACACATAACTATGCTGAATGCTGAATTGACAGGATGCCTTCACTACACAGCCAGCAGGGAGAGATGAGGACAGAGGTGTCTACTAAATAAAAAATAAATTCATAAATTCCATAGTCAGTGTTCAACTTAAAAAAGTTCAGAGCAGCTTGATTTAACAGAGATTATCAGTCTGATTTGGACTGTTTAACTGTAATTCTCACACGCACTCGCGCACACACACACACACACACAGAAGGCAGCAGTGTGTCAGAATCATTATCTCCAGTATTTTTCCGTCGGTTACTTGCCAGGTTCTGAAGACCGGACCACACAATCCAGATGTGGTCTGGCCTCAGATGTAGAGCAAATCAGCCTGTGTGGTGCTGATCCACTGACATAACAGATGTCTTTCTGCCGCACTGCGTTTAAAAGGAGAGAAAGTGTACCTGGGGCCCATGAACACATCGTACCAGTGTTTGGACCATATACCACGACTGAGAGCCGGCAGATAGAGGCTACTGGAGGTGACAGAACAGTGGAAGAACATTTTTCATTAATTTTTTTTATATATCAGCCAATAAACATTATTGTTTGTTTTAGACACTAGAATCTCAGTACCAGTCTCAGAAACCAAGTATCCGTCAGGCTCAGTGCCGCACATCTACTTTTCACATGGTGATTGTAGGAATAAATCCCCTAATGGAGCGCAACACGCAGCCTGTTGTTGCTTATTCACTGAAAATTTGACATTCGAGAACAAATATTTATTATCGTTGTCTCACATTCAGATGGCGTTTTGAATTTCTCATAAGAAATCTGGCTCTGCTGCTGCTGCTGCTGCTGCTGCCAAACGGCTTTGCTGTCCCGGATCCAAGATGCTGGCACGAGCTCCACATCAGGACAGCAGAAACCCTACAAACTTCCTTGCATGATTCGTGCCCTTTTTGGCTAATATCTTCATCGTTGAATGCACTTACTCTAAGTAAGCAACATGAATGTAATGTAATGAAATGTAATGTTATCCTACTAGAACTGATGTGTGTCACAAGCCGATTCATATTGATGGAGGGCACCGAAGGTCAAGTGTTACTTTTCGTGTTTAGACATTTTGGTGAAACATAATCTGTAACACACTGTTGCTTTGATAAACAAACGATTTCCCCCCCAGTGTAAAACACACCTGTTGGGAAAGAAACAAGTGACTAAACCTCCAGACGCGACTGAGTAAACCTCAGAAGATCCGATGCAGCTCAGACGTGTCCAACAGTCGCTTATCACGGGTAAGGTGCGCCAGTAAAAAGCCAGTGCACCTGAATGGACGGCGGCCAAAAGGAATGTAATGAGTTACACCTGTGTGGTCAGAACCGTGAGCTGTGAGAGAAAGGCCTGTTGTTGGTGGGATGAAGAGAAGACAGAGTGAGAGGGAGAAGGTTCAGCTGGACGACTTGACGTGTTCTTCTACTTTTAATAAACACTCGAGTTAAACTAAACAGAGCGCTTCATCCTGACAGGAGCAGCATCCAGCATGTGGAGCTGGACTGAGCCGACAGACAAGAGTAAATAAATGACAAACTCAACACACGGATTGGCCACGTGTTGGGGGGTGAGAGAGTGAGGAGGGTTCCAACCTCTATTCCAAGCTCGCTCTTTTTTTCCATTCAGGCTCAACTGAACTCAAAGGACAACATGGACATGTTTATGAATATGTCGTTAACTAACTATGTAAACAGTTGTGGACCCGCTACCACGTACTGCTTCTCACTATGTTTACGAAGATGCCCGTTCACAGCATCATACACAATAGCTCTTTCATCCCAAAGGTCACTCATTCACAACTGAGGCAAATCCACTGTCGACTCCAACGCTGTGGGCGAATAGTCATTTTTAATTAGGAGGTTTCCTAAATCCTGAAATGACCCGCAAGTACTGAATTTCACCAGCAGCCATGATAATAACTGATCGAAAACAGTAAGGAAAGGTGCTTCAATGCTTCCTTTCCTATCTCCTTTAGCATAGGGCACACTGGCCCTTCCTATGGGAAAGGAAAGGAGACATAGACGGCCCACAACTCATTGTGGCAGCGATATTTAATGTGACGCGCCATGCACGAATGTGAACGATTCAATCCGAAGAAGAAGGAGAAGGAGAAGAAGAGAATATGACAGAGAAGGGACACACGTCACCATGTGAGTTACTGTTGCATATGAAGCATTAACATCCTTTCAGTTTTGTAGCCTATATTAATGTTTTCATTTAAATTCCAACCTTGCTAATGAATAAATATATTTCACTGTGTTGTCCATGTTTAGCATGAATCAACCCACTAGAACTCACAGGGCCAAGTCGCCTGGAAGATGTTTTTTGTCATCCATCTTCGGAAATGTGTAGTTTTCACCACGGCAGACGCACGTCTACAACATCCGCTGTCACATAATATTATGTAGTTTAGTGGAGTCGGATTCTCTGAGCAGCGCTGTCGGCTTTCCTTAAGTCCTACGAATCCTCCTTTACACTTTTCCTTGACCTCATGACGAGGTCAAGGAAAAGTGGTTAGGAAAAGGCAGTAGGACGGACTCTCCGAAATCCAGCACAAATATGCATTTCTTGTTTGGTCAATGTAGGTGATCAACCTCGACTCCCAAAATGCCAGAAAATACAGACAGCGTTGGTTTGATGCGAACAGGAGGTGTTTGTTTTGCATATTTGATCGATCAATGTCGATTACAGCGAGGTATTAACCTCCAAACCCTAATTTCATCATATTTGGGTTGGTCACTTTGGAAAAAGGTTGATTTCAAATGCACGTGACGACTTGAGAAAGAATGATCAGAGCAGCTTTACGTATATAAATCTGCAGTGTTAGTTTTTCTTCTTACCCAGACAAGAAGCTCCCGAGGCACTGCAGGTCACCGGCATCAATCACCACATTCAGATTACTGATGGTCCTCTCAGATCTCTGACCCTGCTGCAGGACACAACACATCATCAGTTACAACTGAATCACTGTGGGCCCACAGCAGATCCAAGCCTTCATTACGTAGTGGTTTAAAAGTTTGTATAATACTGTGATCATTGTTTGTTCATTTGTTTCATTCTTCCTCAGTCTGAGAGAACTTCAAGTTGCTGCGAGCCGACGACTCACATCCATCACACATTCACTGCTGTTAAATAAAACAGCTGCTGGTCGATACAAACAAAAGATGAACAACTTATATCTTAGCTATGAATTTCCTCCTGGATTCTCAATCATTTAATGGAATATGGGAACATCTCATCTCATCATCTCATCTCATCTCATCTTCAACCGCTTATCCGTGGTTGGGTCGCGGGGGCAGCAGCTTCAGTAGGGGGCCCCAAACTTCCCTTTCCCGGGCCACATTAACCAGGTCTGACTGGGGGATCCTGAGGTGTTCCCAGGCCAGTGTGGAGATATAATCTCTCCACCTAGCCCTGGGTCTACCCCGAGGTCTCTTCCCAGCTGGACGTGCCTGGAACACCTCCCAGGGGAGGCGCCCAGGGGGCATCCTTACCAGATGCCCGAACCACCTCAACTGGCTCCTTTCTACGCAAAGGAGCAGCGACTCTACTCCGAGTTCCTCACGGATGACTGAGCTTCTCACCCTATCTCTAAGGGAGACACCAGCCACCTTTCTAAGGAAACCCATTTCGGCCGCTTGTACTCGCGATCTTGTTTTTTGGGTCACGACCCATCCTTCATGACCATAGGTGAGGGTAGGAACAAAGATTGACCGGTAGATCGAGAGCTTTGCCTTCCGGCTCAGCTCCCTTTTTGTCACAACGGTGCGGCAAAGCAAGTGCAATACCGCCCCCGCTGCTCCAATTCTCCGGCCAATCTCACGCTCCATTGTCCCCTCACTCGCAAACAAGACCCCGAGGTACTTAAACTCCTTTACTTGAGGTAAGGGCTCATTCCCTACCCGGAGAAGACAATCCACCGGTTTCTTGCTGAGAACCATGGCCTCAGATTTTGAGGTGCTGATTCTCATCCCAACCGCTCCACACTCGGCTGCGAACTGTTTCAGTGAGTGCTGAAGATCACAGACCGATGGTGCCATCAGGACCACATCATCATATGGGAACATATTGATGGTAAATAAGTTTGATTTCTTTAATCCTTCATCACAAATCTGTGTCATTTATTATAATCAGGCTAAACCTATGAGTCTTCAGTGAGTTGGACATTTTTTTCTTCTGCCATTTCATTATGATCCCTGGCAAAAGCTGAAGGAGCAAGAAGCGGCAGGTCTGTGATGAAGACACTGAGGAGAGAAATTATTCATGAGAAGATCGATATCAACCCTCATGTCCGAGTGCAGGAACTATTTTGTGACGACGCCAGGGAAACCATTGGCCCAGCAGTATCCCAGGATTTAGGTTTTTGCTCTCAACTGCTGGAACGACTGGAAAATAAAACAGTTCCAGCAAGTTACCGCTCCTAAAACCACAAAGTGTAGGTTTCACATTTCTGTTGGTTTACGGATTACACCAAAGAAAAACAACACGGTTATTTATGATCTTCGTAGATGCTGGGGAGGAGAGAGAGAGAGCCGGGCTAGCCGCTTCCCCCTGCTCCCAGTCTTTATGCTAAGCTAGGCTAACCGTGTCCCAACACCAGCTTCATCTGTAACACACAGAGATGAGATTGATATTCTCTCTCTCACAGGGAATAAGCTCTTATTTCTTTAAACATCCATCTCCCTGTTAAGAAGAAAGATGCTCCATATTTGAGGAGCCATAAATCATATCTGCGATCCCATTTTGAATTGGCTACAACAGTAAAAGAACATTTTTTAGGGTTTCTGGAAGCTGCACAAGCCCATGTTGTGCTGCAACACAAAAAGTAACTATTAATCAATCAGATGATGATGAAGGGCGAGAAGAGAGCGTGTGTTTCCAAAAGGACTCTGTTTCCAAATTACACAACCAAATAATGAATGTCTTTAACAAAACAAAGAAGAAAAAAGTGCAAATTTAGTGGCGCTTCATGAGCCAGGTGTGGAGGAGTGAGTCAGTGAAACCAGCTGCTCTGGTCCAGTTAGAATGAAAAGCAGAAGACGGCCAGACCTTCATGAGGGACATGAATACAGAGTCTCCCTACAATAAAATCACAATTACTTCTCATACACAGACACCTATAGACTTATGTCAAGGGTCAACCATTATTTTATTTAGTTCACAATGTGCTTGTAACTCACCAGGAGGTAGTTGAACCCCAATACAGACCAAAATGTAAAAAAATAAACAAAGCACCAAGTATCAAAATCAGTCAGGTGGTGAAATGTCTGGTCATAGTCTTAAAAAACATATTCCTAGATCCTGATTTAATTCAGAATATTGACTGTTGTTTTAAGCTGCATTCTGCATTTTATATAATAATTAATTTGCTAATTTTTTATTGATTTGTAATGTCGATTTTTGTGAAGCACTTTGTAACTGTGTTTTTAAAAGTGCTAAATGAATAAGGTTCATTATTTTATTTAGAGAGATTGTGTACAGCTGCTTGTGTTCAAACATTTAAAGGAGCAGTCAGTGTTTTTGGGTAAAAGCTTGTTTCTCTCTTTGTTGTTGTTGTGATTTTACTGCTCTGGCCAGTACGGGAGTCCACTAAGCCAAAACCGCGGAGTGGCAGCGCCATCAGCTAATAAGTCTCTTAATGTGTCGACGATGTTTACAAACTGCACCCGCACGATTATTTTGTTGAGATGACATCTAAACTACTTATTGTTACCGGCGTCAGAAACACGCCTGAACCTGACGCCACCTGACGTTTCATCTGATGAAGTCTGACTGGACGTGACGGACAGTGAAGTGTTCAGTGAGTCAGATAAAATCTAAAGTTTGCATTTGATGCCTCATGAGTGAACCACTGAGCGCGGCTCTCTGTCACCCTCTGTTGGATGACCACAGCACCAGCACCCAGTAACTCTTCTTAAAAACTCACCTTGAACTCAGAGATCTGGAACTCCACCTGGAAGTCGAGGTCGAAGCAGTGGCCCGACACAGAGAACTCCTGGACACACTTCCTGCTGGCTGGTAGAGACACACACCAGATCAACTACATTATTACATCATGAGGGAGCAGAGGAAAAGGGATTGTCTTGCAAACAAACAAACATTACGTTCACATCCGACCTCGATCCCTCACAAAACTGTTCCTGGCAAATTTTTCTTTCTTCATGAAATTTTTGGAAAGTTCTTCTTCAGTTCTTGGTAAGTTACCGGCACTGGTAACTATGCAACTAACTATCATTTTGATGGACCAATCTGTTGAATAGTTTCCTGATTTAACTGATTAGTTAGTTGATCTACACAATGTCAGAAACCAGTGGCGGCCGTGGTGACGTCGGTGACGTTTCTCTTACTGCGTCGCAGAGTCTTCGTGGTGCAGCTGGTCAGACTGACACCGTTCATTTGTGTCTGTCGCTTCAGATCCTCCTCCAGTTGCTCCACTTCCGCCTCCAGTTTGGACACCACCTCCTCCTCCTTCACTCCCGCCTGTCTCTGTCCGCACACGTATGACCTGTGGAGACAGATGAAACAGAACAGAACAGGTTGTACATGGGGAAGAGTTGATGAATGAACAAAAAAAAAAAAGAAACCCACAGGGCATCCTGCATTTCTCCTCTGAAGTGGAACGTCATGTCCTTCTGGTCGTCCTGCTGTCGACACTGCAGCTCTGCCACTTCGGCCTGGAGACGCTCGATCTGAGCCTGCAGGACTTTCTCCTCCACCATGTTCTCCTCGTTCATCTTTTGCTCCGTCCTGAAGGACAGAAAAAAATAACTGATTCAATAAAAAAAATGAGTTGGAGATTACAGTAAAAAAAGTTACATACTAATAATTACAAAGCAAATACGGTATGTTATGTATGAAGCCAAGTCATTGGACAAACATGCAACTGAAACAAACGTGATGAGGACGATACGACAGACTTCAGTGAAGCCGGACACATCTTGTGTATACAGCTGTTTAACGTTATGTACATTTGTCTTATTGGATTTTTCCGGTAATATGAGAAGAGGAGGGATGCGTAATTTGAAGAATTGACACCAGTGTAATTTAACTTTCTTCTCTGGCAAAACCATAACAACTTTGGGTTATTATTGTGATGTTTTAAACATGTGTAGATGGGATCTGTAAACCGGAAAATCACTTTGGTTTGGTCAGACATTGTGCCTCCCTGGAGATACAATTACCACAAATGCTTATAGATGTATTTTTTTCCAAAGTACATATAATTTATAACTGTTAAAAAGACAAGAATTAAATTGCTGTCCGATATGGAATATTGCGAGACTCCCCACTACAGTTTCAGCTAAATTAACCAAAAGGAAAATAACAGTTCCCTCATTTATCAACGGTTATGTTAACACTTCTGTCTTTAATTGATTTTTCTATAAAACTTATTTTATTCTCATTGTAATAAAAAAAAACTCTGAGTCTCTCATGAGCTGTGCTGTCAGAGAGAGGATACTGGAAAAACCACCAAAGACACATGATGAAATTTAATTTTTTTTTTTTTTTTTTTTTTAAACCTGAATATGGAAATATTCAGCAACACACAAAAATATTTCAATATGAGCCATTTGCAATGGTTGCTCTTTGTTTTCAAGTGTATTTACTTTATAGTTCAAACAACTCGTTCACTACCCCCAACATGTTCACTACCCCCATCGTTATTTATGACGTTGTTCATTTATATTTATTAATAAAGGGACACGTGCACACACAACAGGCTAACTGATGAAGCACCTGAGTTACGTAAGGTTTAATCACAGCAGCACTTTGACATGTAGCGAGCTAAAAGGACTTCACGGTACCACACGTCGCTTACAGTATCAGTCTCCGTTATAATGTCGAGTTAATCTAATGAAAAAAACACATTAAACTGCGATATCCACATCTATAAACCGCTGTTATTGCCTTTTATTAAAGAATTAAACTCGTTTACTCGCCTTCCTTCTTCTTCTTCTTCTTCTTCTTCTTCTTCTTCTTCTTCCGTCAACCAAAACAGTTTGGAACACGCGCGCTGTGGACGCTACCACTTGTCTCAAAATGGAGGGGGGGAGGGTGAAGTCATTTTCGGAAAATTGGTCAGACATTGCGCCTCCTTGTAGAAACAATCACCGCAAATGTTTATTAAACACAAATTAACTTAAATGTGATGTATTACTGTCAAAATACAACAATTAGATAGCTATACAATGTAAATTAATTATGAGACCCCCTCGACACTTTCAGCTAACTCGACGACAAGGAAAATAACTGTTTCCTCATTAATGAATGGTTATTTACAGTTAAGTTGACATCATCTGTGCACCAGTAGCCACTTCTGTCTTTACATTTTTTTAATATAATATTTTGTATAATTCCGAATGTGATTAAAGTTTCGGTTCGGCAGAAACAGCTGCGGGAACGATTACGGAAGGGAAAGCGGGCGATAGTGCAGACCCGGACCGAGTTAACGGTAACACCAGCTGGATACATGTGAGCTAAGTGCTCTTTGGGTTTTATCTGTCGATATAAAAACTGAACCTGTTGTGATTCAACTGCCTGTGTCACTATCATCTAAACTGTGAGTTGATTTGATCAGAGGTGTGAAGAGGCGGTTCATCCTCCTTTAATGACGTTTATCATGTGTAGTGTGAGTTAAAACTGTCTTTTAACTTCATGGCCATTACGCAGGCTGCAGAGGTTCAACTGCATTGCATAATAATGACATGTATTTGTAGTTTTCTGTTTACTTTTATTGATATAACTATTAGAAATACAGAAGTAGCATATTCAAGATAGCTACTGTTGCATTCAACAAACAGAACAAATCAAATGAATATGTACAGTAACCAGCATGTATTCTACTTGCACACAGTTTTTCATGCAACCAAAGATTCGAAAATCTGAGCATCTATAAAACTGTTTTGATAGAACTGAAGCTCTCAGTATGATACAATATAGTTCATCGGCAGAACAGTCTAAAATGACCATAAAGTTTGATCAATACTTATGACTATGTTGTAAAAACTTCAGGTTCAGATACAAAACATGTAGAAGTGCACACGGTGGAGCATCTGGGTTCATGTGTGTACATGTTTATGTATTGTGTAATGATAACTTATCATAATAATCTGCCAACACACCAAGGTATTAGTTTATTTACTGTATCCTAAATCTTTATGTTTACTCATAGATGTACTGGTCTAAAAAAAAATACCTGAAAATAATAGAATTAGAAATGACAGTTCATTAATTATTTAATTCATGAATTTATCATTGCTTTTTCAAACTTATTTGACACTGCTGAAGTGCAAATACTCGCAAAGTCAGCTATGGTCTTTTGATGGATGGAGACTGGTGAGTGACGCCTGTGTTTGCTGTCGTGCAGTGACAGCGTTGCCGTGGATACGCAGCGATGCGGCGGCTGTACGTCGGTGGGTTGGGCCACTCGGTCTCCAAGAAGGACCTGAAGGACCGATTTGGAAAGTTTGGAGACGTGCAGGACGTCGAGCTCCGGACCAGGAAGGACGATGATGGTGAGAAAACACTCTGACAGCCATGGTGATCACAGTGTTTACATTTTAAATTTAATATGTTAATGTTTCATAAATCCTCAGATCTTAAACTCACTTGAGAAACCTACATAATTCAAACCCTTCTCGTCCTTTTAATGCTTCTTTTCAAGCATCGGCTGTTGTGTTTCCATCAACTGTAAATCATATTGTGTTGTTTATGTTGTTGTCTGTCGTCTCTTTGACCTGCATGTTTTCTCTCTGATGCTCTTCTCCTGCAGGAGTTCCTTACAAAACCTTTGGCTACATCAACATCAACATTTCCGAGGCCGACCTGAAGAAATGTGAGTGAACGGAGCTGCTGCTGCTCGACTGCTATATGTGTCTTATTCCACATAATCCACTCCATAGATCAGTCTCCCTTGTTTCTTCTGAGCGTCAGCATCTTTAAACTAAAGCAATTCTGGTTCTGGAAAATAATTCAACATAATGATTCATGTTTGAAACAACTGAAATATTCTCACACCTTTCTTTTGATTATAAAGTGGATATGATGTTTTGTCTTTAAGCCAAGTTGGGAATAAATGGTGTGTAACCTTAGATAATAATAATAATAATAAATTCATCAGATTAGCTCAGACTAATGAGGGTTTGAGCCTGTTGATACTTTGTCTGTGTCGCCCTCACTTGTAGCTGAACCTAGTGTTCGCTGTCTGACATCAGAGCTCGTGTTGTATCATCAGTGTAATAATTGCAGTGTTTCCTCTTTAGGTCTGACGGTGCTGAACAAATCCAAATGGAAAGGAGGAACTCTGCAGATCGAAGCGGCCAAGACGAGTTTCTTGCAAATGTAAATCCACGTTCACCTTCACACCAAAGACTGAGTCAAGATGAAGCTGATATAATTAACCAGTCAATTTCATTTTCATGTTTTTAAAGACCTAAGAAGTTTGTTTAAAGTAGATTTTAAGTTCACAGTTATATAAAACAGAAAATTCTTTAATTGGAGAAGCTGTAGCCAGTTTGCGGCTGAATTTTTTAACCCAAACAATAAGTAGACAATCTAAATAGTTACCACTTCATGATGGAAAGTCTTACACACTTTGAGTGTAAGTTTGAGACTTTAAATAAATTGTGGTTCAGATCAGCAGCGAACCTAAACACCTGAACTCATTACAAACGGCTAAAAGCTTGGTGGGCAGCTCTCTTCTCTCATATAAAATTTACATTCCTCTTCTGTGCTTAGTTGTGATAAACCAATCGCACTGATCTTGATGGGCAGTGAGTAATTCTGTGTTTGTGTCTCAGCCTGGCTCAGGAGCGGCAGGAGGCGGAGGAGAAGCATCTGCAGCCGCCGGCAGCCGAGGACCAGATAAAGAAGCAGCTGGATTCTCTGAGCAAAGCCGGCGTGGACAACTTCACCATGAAGGCGGCGGTGCCGGGGACGGAGGTACCGGGTCACAAGGTGAGGTCATCTAACCGCTTCCTGTTTCCCGCGGGGCATGTGCACATGAGGGATGGAGAGATAGGTGTGAACGGTACAGAGGTTTATGTCACCAAAAACGGACAAATTATTTATTTATTTAATAAAAGGGAATCAGGGTTTAAAGTCATGTGTTGAGGGCGGAGGTGTTGACTGTCCTCTGGCTGCTCCTCTGCTTTCAGGACTGGGTGGTCAGTAAATTCGGGCGAGTTCTCCCCGTCATGCAGCTCAGGTGTCAGAAGGGCAACAAAGCTCGGACCCTGAAGTACGACCCGTCCAAATTCAGCCACAACATCCGCAAGCTGGACCGAGCCACCGCGGACCAGCCCGCGCCCGTCACGCCCGTCAGCCAGCTCACCTGGGAGGTGCAGGGAGGAGACGACGACATCAGCAAAAAGAGGCGGGGCGAGTTCCCTCCGTACAACCCGCCAAGACCCAAGAAGAGTCTGAGAGACAATTCCCTCAGTGCCGTGACCAGAACCAGGTAATGATGGATTTCTGCTACTTAAAGTCCCACTGAGAGTTTAAAAACATAAAAACATTTGTTTCTGTGAATCCAAAAGTCTCCTGTTGGATTCTTGGTTTCTAAGAATTCCCTGATGGTTTGTGGGATTTAATTTTTTCCAGAAATGTTTCTACTCCCTTGTGAGATCCCCCAAAGTTCTCAGTAGTATCTAGATCTATTTCCTGGGGATTCTCAAATGTTTGTTTTGATCTGTTATATTCCCAAAAGCTTTACTCAAACTTTGTTCTAGTTTATTTCCAGAAACCCCTCCCTGGTTTTTAGGATTCTCTGTTTTGGGAAAATTCTATCCAATCCAAAATGTGGTTGACATTAAAAGAGCGAAACAGAAGCAGCTGCTTCAAGTTAACAATATCACATAATTAAAAGGTTCTAAGAACAAAAGATAAGTCAGAAAAGTTCTGTTTTTAGCTACAATAAAATATTCTGTAGCGACAGATGGACAGAACATATTCCAACCAATAATCTATGACTAATATTTGTTAAACAACACACACACACACTAGGCTGCTGATTTCCACAGTTGTTCTCTCCTGTCGTGATTATGATGTACCACAGTATTCCTTTTGGTTTTTGAAATTCACATAAGTTCTTACTAATCTTGTAGACTCACTACTTCCTTCTGGCTTTTTCTCACTTTCTACTGGAGTGTCGAATACTCAAATGCTCACACTATTTACTATGACACACTTTTATTAAATCATTTTTATTATTGTCATAATCTTGATACAGGAACTAATGAATTAGGGGCCATTATAGGGAAAAAATACAGTGTAATTACTCAAATCAAGAATTTGCAGACTACATAACTTATGTGAAGTTAATCTAATTCTTCACTTATGAGATCTACACGATGTGTTACTCGGCTCACACGTGTCTCCTCCTCATTGTTTCCTCTCAGATTAGAACCGACCGTTCATCTCACCGATGCTCGACCGTTGACCAACGGATTTGAGCGGCCGCCCGCCCGCCGACCGGCACAGAGGAAGCCGGCGCCCTTCATCGACAGTGGCGACGACTCGGACGGGGAAATCCGCAGGCTGGCGGCGGCTCAGAGCAGCTCCCAGGGTGCGTCGTGGCAGGTCGCCGCGGAGGAGGAAGAGGAGGAGGACAACCTGGAAGTGGTCACATTTGACTACCTGGTGAAGTCGGGACCGTCCCGTCGGCAGGGGAGAGGTAGCGGATGTGTTTTCAAATATTTACGATTCAGAATTTGTAGGAGTGAAAGTTTTGTGGCACAGAGTTGTCTCCGTGACTGTGTCAGTGGTACTCACTTTTTGAAATGAGAGATGAGAGATTTTATCTGTGTGATTCCAGGTGGGCCGGATGACGAAGACGAGGACGACTATGATTCCGCCGACACAGACGAACTCTTCGCCTCCAGGAAACCTCCTCCTACACCATCGCAGGACAAACGGACTCTGCCGGCCGCAGATCACGTCTCTGTGAAAAACACAAGCAGGAAGAGAAAGACGAAGAAGAAGGGTAAAGCTGTCCACACTGAGACTTGTCCCCCCTCTAGCAGCGATGATGATGATGAGGTTGAGGAAGAGGAGGAGATGATGAAGACCAGTCAGACTGTTGTTACAGCTGCTAAAGCTGCAGCAAATGGTTTACCTTCATCCTCCAGCGAGGAAGACGATGACGGCTCTGATGCCACTGAGGAGGACGAGCGCGAGGTGACCTCTGCTGAAGATGTTGGGAAAACAGCAGCCACCCCCGCGCCACACAGCGAGTCTTCCTCCAGTGAGGAAGACGAGGAAGACGAGGACAACTCTGATTCCGCCGACACAGACGAAGTTCTCGCCTCCGGGAAACCTCCTCCGCCATCGCAGGACAAACGGACTCTGCCGGCTGCAGATCACCTCTCAATGAAGAGAGAGACGAAGAAGAAAAGTAAAGCTGATGAGGAAGAGGAGGAGGAAGAAGAGGAAGAGGGAGAGGACGACGACTGTTCAGCAGATGCTAAACATCTCGTCATGTCTGTCAGCTCTTCGAAACCAGGCAGCAGCTCAGACGACCTGAGCAAGAAAAAGGCAGTGAAGTCCAAAGTCTCCGAATCAGAGAGTAGTGAGGAGGATGAAGACGAGGAGGAGGATGAAGATGAAGACGAGGAGGAGAGTGAAGATGATGATGAGGAGGAGGATGAATCGGCCGAATCCTGTTCTGACTCTGATTATGAAGCCATGTTTTCCAACGCCACCTGTCTGCAGATCTCCCTGACTGATCTACAGAGGCTAGCTGAAGAATCCCAGCAGACCTCTGAAACTACTGCAGCTCCCAGCATCCTCGGCGGCAGCACCGATCGAGAAACCGACCTCGTGTCTGGCTCTGCGGCTCGACCTCCCAAGAAAGGCACCATGCCGGAAGAGATCCTCGCCTCCATCATGGAGGACGACGGCAGCAGCAGCGAGGACGAAAAGGCGAAGAAAAAGAAGAAAAGAAAAGGCGCTGCATCGTCATCGACGCCCATGCTGCTGCTGCCCGCCTTCCAGGGCACGAAAACACTGGGCCAGGGACCGGAGACGAACGACTGCCAGAAGAGACACAGAGAGGAGGAGGAGGAGGAGGGAAGAGGAAGAGTGGTGAAAAAACACAAGCTGCTCTCTGAAGAGGAGCAGCAGAGGAAGGACAACGTGAGGAGGCTCGCCGCCATCCAGCAGCGACTGAAGGAGACGGAGGAACACAAGAGGCTCATCCAGGGAGCGCTCGCCAACCTGGTGGGTGCAGCACGTGTGCGTGCGTTATGACTCGGCTTATGTGCGTGCATTATGACGATGTCGTGAGATCTCTGTACCGTTCACACTACACGACGTGCTGTCTTGTAACCGCGAGGCTTTCAGTGGTTGTGCTGTTCTTAGTCGCTGAATTTGGGCCTTGGCGATTCATAATGATCCCGCCCTCGGTCGTTCACACTCAGCGATCAATCGCCGATTGGCTATTGAGATTAAAGTTAAAGCTACAGTGTGTTATATTTTTAGAATAACTTATTAACAGAAATTTAATATATTGTTCATAACTATGTGTTCATATATGTATAATCAACTCTGAATGAGTTAAATATAGTTACATGAAGTGTAACATCTATATATGTTTGATTGATTTTGATTATTCACTTTGACTATGCTTAATAGTGATGAATTCATGAAACGGTGACTGAAGGGAAGATGTAATGAACAGATTAATGAAACTGAGATCATTCTTTACCTTGGGAACATTCATTTAGTTTAAACAAAACAAAACAGAGCAATTAAATCTGCACTGACACGACGTGTCATGAACTTCAATGTGTCAAAGAGAATTCTGTGGATTAGATTCTTTGATGATGTTTACGTACGGATCAAAGTTAGCATTGATTTGGAACATTAATCTCCATTAGGACACCCCAACACCAGGAGCAGGAAAACACATAGTCTTTGGCTCCGATGATGATGAGGAGGAGGAGGATGAAGATAAGCAGCAGTCACCCTCGGAGGTCACGGTGACAAAGAAGAAGAGCCTGTTTGAGGACAGCCAATCACAGGACGAGGCCAAGGATGACAAGGCATCAGCCAACGAGAACAAGTCGACGAAGAAGAAGGTGAGTGAGGAAGTTATTGATCTGAGCGAAGTCAAGGTCAGATGGTGTTTAATTTACTTAAACTCTTCCTGTAAATGTGTTTGGGCGATTCATTTGTAGGTCGTTTTTCGCCTAAGATAAATATTCGCCATCAATCGACAGAAAAATGTAACAAATCATAGAAACGTCATAGTTTTCTCTTCATTGTAGATGTGTCAGGTGTGATTTAACTCTGTGTTCAGGGGAGTGTGAAGCTGTTTGGCGGCAGTTCAGATGAGGAAGGTGGTGATGATGAAGAGGAGGACGGAGGCAGGTTTGACCTCAGGCCTCAGTTTGAAGGTCGAGCAGGTCATAAGGTAAGAAACAGCTATCTTCATATTCTCTTGTAATTTCATATCCACACTGTCCTGTTCATAGTTCAGACACGTCCAGATTTTATATTTTAATTTTTTTATATTTTATATTTTTTTACAGATCTACATCTAATATTTTGTTGAACTGATATAACTTTAAGAAAGGGAGGTTTAATAAAAAAGGCTTCAGGTGAAATGAAAGCTCACAGAGATTTATCTTCTGGAGACTACACATGTCCAAACTTCATGTAAAGATATAACACTATGATCAGTCGCCCGCCTCTCATGTCGGGTTGGTTCCTTGTGTTTGTGTGTGTGTGTCTGTGTGTTGTCCAGCTGATGGAGCTGCAGTCTCGCTTCGGGACCGACGATCGTTTTCGTTTGGATTCTCGCTTCCTGGAGGAAGACGAGGGCAAAGACGAAGAAGAGTCAGGTGAGTGTGTGTGTGTGAGCGCCTGATATGTTGAAATTGTAGAAGAATTCAATCCCGTTGCCATTTTTTGTTGTTTGTAACTTCGTCCACTGAAACGAAACCTGGTGATTAAAGTGTCTGTTGTGGTGATGCAGAGAGGAAGAGGAGCGTGACAGAGGAAGACGAGACACTGGAGGAGGAGAGGAAGAAGAACCTGTCCATCCTGCAAAACGTCCTCGGCAGCAGCCAGCAAATCTGCAGCAGCAGCAGCAAGACGGCCGGAAAAGCCAAGACCTTCAGGTCAGATACACACACACACACACACACACACACACACACACACACACACACACACACACACACACACACACACACACACACACACACACACACACACACACAGTCTGGACCAAAGAACTTAACAGAGCTTTGTGTTACAGCAGGTAAAGAATTCATGAATTAATGATTTCAAACGTGTGTGTTTGCAGAGACGTGTCGGCGCTGCACTACGACCCCAGCAGAGAGGATCACGCTGTGTTTGAGACCAAACCCGATGAAACCAAGGAGAGGTACGAACATGGAAACTTCAGCTGAGAGGATGGTCAGACCTTAATTGTCCACATCTAAGGATTAGAACGTATCACATATTTTATATTTTTGTTAACAAATCCCATGACAACCGACAATGTGTTTGTCCAATATCACTCATCCTTACAGTGGCACTCAGCTCGAAGCCCATTGGTTCCTACACATAAGCGTTAAACTTGTATATATAGTTGGGCACTGCAGTTTTAGAAAATGTTTTTCATGAGAATGTAATGTTGGTGCCAGTTTTTGACAAGTAATTAAAAATTAAATTAAAAAAGGTGGTAATTCTGGCAATTCTGTTTGCAAAAGTATATATTTTTACAGTACATAGTGAGTCGGACACTAGTGGTTTTTCACTGCAACGTATCTGTGCTGTAAGATTTGAGTTCTGTACAACAAAAAATCAAACTTTCATTTTGGGAAATAACATGAGTGCCATTTCAGTCAATTTATTCCAATTATTATAAATGAGGTGTCAAAAAAGTAAAAGTGTCAGAACACTTTACAAACAACTGTAATTAGAGAACAGAATGGGACCCAGGATTGAACCTTGTGGCACACCACATATTAACGGGCTAAACGCAAAAACAGCAATATACCAATGAATTGTTGTTGCAGTTCAATTCGAAGTCCTCGTACGGAAAAACACTATAGTACTCCTTCAGTAAAAATGTGAACTCGTCCAGTAAGAGTTTTGGATCTGTTGTTTCTTCACAGCAAGTCCGCCCGGAGGAAGAAGAGGGAAGAGGCTCAGAAGCTCCCGGAGGTTTCTAAGGAGATTTATTTCGACGTGTCCGGCGACCTGAAGGCCGTGTTTGGTCAGACGAAGGATGACGTCACCGAGGGAGAAGAGAAGACGAACTGGGACCAAGACGAGGAAGAGGCAAGAGAAGGGGAAGAGGAGGACCCGACGCCACTGCCGTCGCTGGTCTCGGCTGATCCTGGCGGCGCAGAGAAAGAGGAGTCTTCTGGATTTAAATTCTCCTTCTTTGGTGACGACGCAGAAGCAGAAAGTGTAGAGACGGGTACGTTAAATCTCAAATGTTTATCTCAGACTGTCTTCGACGGGAAATGTTTGTTTTCCCATATCTGATCATTTCTCTGTCGCTCTCTGGCAGCAGAGTACAAGGTGGAGAGCATCCAGGCTCCAAAGGTGTCATGGCAACAGGACCCACGTTTCCAAGACAGCAGCTCAGAGGAGGAGGAGGAGGAAGATGATCAGGAGGAAGATGAGGAGCAAAGCATTGCTGCACCTATAACCACAAAGTGAGAAAAATCAACTGTCGACTGCGTCGTGTGTTCGTGTAGAAGCCTCAGTTAACCATTGGAATTTAATATGTATTCATTTGAAGATGATGGTTATTCTAAAATCAGTCTCAGTTGAAGTCCAGCGTCATTTGACTGTTTGTGTGTTTGTGTAAAACAGAGAGGAGACTCCTTCGAAGAGCGGCCTCTCCTTCTTCTTCTACCCTGATGACAGCCGATTGACAGGTGGGCTGGAGATTCCACATATAGATTATTAATACTATTATTCTCCACTCATGGCTCCACCAGTGACCTCAGCACTTGGCACATCACTCTGATTTGATCATGTAGCGTTCCCGAGACAAGATTAAATCTTCAAATATATTTATTACTGTTAAAATGTTTGTCTGAGAACAAGAGGGGCTTCCTGTGATGCTGTATAATATTTCCTTAATGTTGTTGGGACTTGTTTGGCCGCGCTCTCAACCCTCTTCTCCCCTCCGTCAGAGGGTCCGAGGCTGTTCTGTCGTCCCTCACAGCTGGAGGAGCAGAGGGAGCAGTGGGAGGAGACGAGGAGCACACTCAGACAGGTACAGAAACGTCCTCGCTGCTTTTCAATACGTGGAGATGAACTAAACCAGATGAGAATCTTGTACAGGAAATGACGATGGATTTTTAAAGCCACTCGTGTGCATGATTTGGAAATTAAGGTTCCCAGCGTGCGTCTGTGAACCTGTGAGCCTCGGCTCAGGGGCAGGTCTTTGGCGTGAGTGCAGTACAAGACAAATCTGTTTCTGAAGTCTCCTCACATATTTTCAAATAATATATGTACAACATCGGGGCCGTACTTCTCGAAGACAAGACGCCTTCACATTATTGCCGACTGAACTTGATATAAACTTTTAACTTTTATCCCGTCCGTCTCTGCAGGAGTACCGCAAGAAACACAAGGACGCCCGCAGGAAGCTGCTGTCCTCCATGAAAAGCTGAGGGTGTTGGGATGTGAAGTCTGTGTTTCAGTTGGCTCGTCCTGGTTCCGGACTTTACAGTTACAGAGGTTTCCTTTTTTTTTTCCTCCCGCTTGGCGCCTATTTTGTTCCACAGACTGATTTTTAACAGAAGGGGAGAAACCAAACGGAAGCTGAAGACACAGACTTCCAAGTGAAACTTTGAGATCATCGCCGGATTAACAAGATCCATTTTTTTTTGGTAAATCCTGAGATTTCTTTGTGGATTGATAGTGAAAAAGATTCAGCTTCACTTTGTTTTTGTATTTTTTGTAAAGTTGTAAAATGGGATTTTTCTTAACTTAAATATGAAGACGCTTTAAGTCTGTGGGAATACACTCGGTGTCCGGTTCATTAGAGTCCAACCTGCCTGACAGTTTGAGTCCGAACACAACGACACATTCATGTCAGTTATGATATTCAGTTCTTCGATCATGTGCAGACGCGTTGATTCGACTGTTCATTCCGGAGGCTGCAGCTTGTTTGCGGCTGGTCGCATCTCCGGTCTGTTAGAATTGTCCTTCTGTAGAACACAATGTAAAAGACAAACGCACCTCGAACTGTTTCAGCTTCTTTTTTTAATATACACTCATATTGTTTTAGTTGTCTGAATCAGAGTGCATCACATCTTTACAACTTGAAATCACTGCTCATTTACTCGTGTCACATCGTTTCACACAGTGAGATATTGTCGGTTGAATCCTTCATCTTCTGCAGCATCTTTCAGGAACACGCCTCCGCCTTCAGCTGTGCCTTATTTTGAAATGTCCAACCGGAAGCTGCGTGTGGCTGCTCAGGTTGTGTCGATGCTGGTGAATCGCAACAGTCGCTCCGAGGCGGACAGAAGTTCTCCATCAGCTGCGGGCGGAGAACGGAAGTTTCTGTTGTCCACCTCAGGGCTCAGACACATGTCTGTGACGCGCCCACGCTGTCACATCGTCCGCCGGTGAAACATGAGCGCGGCTCTGCTCCTGTTGCTTCTGTGCGTGCGGAGCGCGGAGCTCCGTCACGTGCGCTCGGACGCGCCGTCCGCGCTGGAGGCGCCGCGGCGGGCGGAGGATGCTCGCGCTCCGGCTGCGGGGCCACAGCAGTCCCCGCTGTCCCCGGGGAGGACCGAGGGGCGGCGGGAGCCCGAGCTGACGCGAGTGGCCCGCGGGACCCGCAGGAGAGACCCGGTGGCCCCGCCGAGCAGCCGGGGGCCACCGCGGCGCCACGACGACCCGAGCGGCTTCTTCACCACGCCGCGCGCCGAGCGGCGCGCCTCGTCCCCGGCGGCGCGCAACCTGTCGTCGGGGCCCCTCGGCCCGCTGGCCCCGGGCGCCGGCGGCGCGCACTGGGCGTACGCGGTCATGCTGCTCGCGCTCGTGCTGTTCGCCGCGGGCATCGTGGGCAACCTCGCGCTCATGTGCACCGTGTGGCACAACTTGTACCTGCAGAGCGCGTGGAACTGCGTCCTGGCGGGACTGGCCCTCTGCGACTTCCTGGTGCTCTTCTTCTGTCTGCCGGTGGTCGTGTTCCACCAGCTCACCTCCACGCGCCTGCTGGGGGACCTGTCCTGTCGGCTGGTGCCCTACCTGGAGGTGAGAGGGGGGGTCAGGGGTCAAGGGGTCATCACAACCACAATCATAGGTTTCACACAGAAGAGTGAAGTTACGGCCGTGCCGGTGGTTACAGGAGAAAATGTGATGGTAAACCACAGGGCGGAGGTGCAGAGACCCCGGCGTTACTGTGCCCAGTGGCCCCGGGTGTCGGGGGCCCTTTACTTGAAGTGACTGTGAACAATACTTGTTAGAAACTAAAGTAAAAAAAAAATGAAACTCAAAACAACCACGAAGAGGCTTAAAATGACGAGTCAGAGATACAGAACATAATCCATACAAAAGACTCCAAACAAAGAGACGTTACCTATCCACAAAATACTCTCAAAACGACCTCAGAGACTCAAAACAACTTCAATATAATATATAAATATGAATAAATATACTATATTATATTATATATATAAATATGCAATAAAAAGGCTTCTCAAAAAGCCCCACAAGGACAAAAACCATCCACGGACATCTCTGCATGACGGCACAGACTCGCAGCATCGTACAACGAACAAAAAGAAGCTCAAAACAACAACACAGACCCTAAAAAAACTCTTAGGAAGAGACAGAAAAGGACCAGAAACTATTCCAAACAACTTCAACTTCAACTTCAATAAACTCCACACATTTGAAGTCGGTGCCTATGTTGGAACCTTCCGGGGCCTTTTCTTCTTTGTGCCCCCGGGGCCCCTTTTTCTCATAATCCGTCCGTCTGGAGAGCAACACTTCAGTTCAACAACTCGTCTTGAGCTTTCACAAGCAGATCAACGTTTAAAGAATTGGTTTGTTTCACACTGTGATGTGCTTGTGAGCAGATTGAAGGACATTTTAACTTTTTTAATTATTTTACACTAGTTGTCATTTAATTACAACAATGTTTTATTACATTGGCAGTTTGCCATCATTATCCATTGCCTCCACTTATGGATGCCCATAGGAAGAGTTATGAAGGAGTTAACGAATAAACTGATGAACATTTGTATCTGCCTAAGTATTACTTAATAGTAATAAGTATTACTATTACTATTTTCATTAATATTAATATCAAGCATAAAATGTGATGTCCCAAAATCTAATCGTAGCACCATCTAACTTCACTGTAAAAATGAACCAACCGTGTTTTAGTGATTTGAACCACGGTCGCGAGGCAGAGTGACACTGTTAGAACAGACAACTCATTACGACGATGGTTCATTTGAGTCGGTCTTCACTTGTCAGTGCTGTTTCAACATCCCCATGAGAGGCTCATTGTTATTTTTCTTTCCAGTTTAATAAAGAGAGACGCGATGAAAGGCCCGATTGAGTCGTCTCGTCTTTGCTCTCGACAGACGTGCCGTTATGGTCTGTCTCGTCGCCCGACTGTTGTGAGCCGTCGGCGGGGGCCGGCTGGCGGCCGGGGGCCGATCACAGAGCCGAGCAGTGAAGAAACACGAGAGGAGTAGTCCGCGGCAGCTGGGACGTTTGTTCACAGGTGCAGAGTTCGACGCCGACGTCCTTTTATTCGTACAGAATATCAGCTGTTGAGTTTGAAACACAAAGTGTGTTGAAGAGCTGAGGCGAGAATGTATATCGCTCGTTTTAAAACAGACAACATTCTCTAGATTATTTCTAAGCTCGTTTTTTGATTTTGCTCCCACGATTTGGTTCACCTGCAACCGTACAGGTGTGACCGCAGCTGTCAATCACGCGCTCCGACACACACGCTGCTTTATCGTCTGTTTCAAAATGAACATCATCATGTTGTATTGAAGAAGACTTGAAACTAGAGATTGAACCATAAACTCCGCAGGAAAAATGTTTACTGACGTTATGAATCCAGTGAGAGGTCGAGTCGTTTTTCTCATAGACTTCTATAGAAACAACCAGTGGAGTCGCCCCCTTGCTGGTCATTCAGAGAATAACACGTTTCAGGTACTCGCACATTGGCTTCATTTTCCGGCCCCGGTGACTACGTGTGTTTTTATATAAACTAGGGGGTCGACCTATTAACACCAAACTTGTTGATGTCTAATTCACAGAAACTTTCAACATTAACAACAAAGTGCAGGGAGCTGTCGGCAGCATAATTATGAAGTTGAACAACAACAAAAAAACATGGACGGGACATCGATAAAGATCAGAGAATAAAGAGACTGCGGCTGCATCAGAGACAAATGAGCACATTTTAAAATGACATCAACTTATTCGGCAAAATCAGCTTTAAAAATGCGATTATCGTAAAAATGTTGAATATCAAAATCAAATCCGCCGTCACCGGGTCATCTTGAATATTCATCTTCACGCATCTGCAAAACACACGTGCACACGTGCCAGTCTCTTAGAGATTTTTAATTAAATACATCCAGGAAACAGTGGATTAAAATGAAGACGGTGTCATATTTAAATTTAGTCTCATAATAGAGACAAAATTATTTCCTATGAGACTTTCACTAATTAGTAATAACAGTGTTGCACTCAGCAGCCTTTAAGGGGCTCGGCCTGCCGGCTCCCCTCCAGCCTTTGTGTTGCTTTACCTATTTTCATGCTAATGGATGAATTCGTCTCTTGTTAACATCTTTTTAAATTGCTCTTGAGCAGTTTTGTGCTCTGGGAGACTGGTTGTGTGTGTGTGTGTGTGTGTGTGTGTGTGTGTGTGTGTGTGTGTGTGTGTGTGTGTGTGTGTGTGTGTGTGTGTGTGTGTGTGTGTGTGTGTGTGTGTGTGTGTGTGTGTGTGTGTGTGTGTGTGTGTGTGTGTGTGTGTGTGTGTGTGTGTGTGTGTCTGTGTGTGTGTGTGTGTGTGAGAAAGCGGGTCAGGCTGCCAGCTGCCGCTGTGCCACTCGTGTGAGCTCAACCATTTTCATTCTAATGAGAGTCTGGCGTTAATGATCCTGAGTTGTGTTTTAACTGTTGAAAGTCATTAGGCGCTCACAGAGAGGAGGAACAAGTCTCCGCGAGGCGACGGCATCCGTGTTTTTTTTGGGGGGCCAAAAGCACCGACTCCAATGTGCACGAGGCTCCATTAAGTGTTCAGACATAATTGCCCTCGACTCCCCCCGTGACTCCTTTTGTGTCGGCGTGTCTGTATTCAGAAGGTTAAATGAAGCCGTTTTATTTGCCCGTCTCGTTGCTGTGATTGTGGCTAATTCGCTGAGCGTAACGAGGCAGAGGGAAGACTCGAACTCCCGTGCTCCGTGGAGTCCCATCGGAGTCGACACAGTGAACCAGGAAGTAGATCTGCAGTGCTGGAAAAAAGTCATTAAAAAAACAAAACATAAAACTTTATTAGATTGTTTATCGTACTGGTTGAAAGAGGTTGTCATCATTTGAATGTTTTCTTCAAGTGAAGATGCCAAATATTTGACCCTTTTCAGTGCCACTTTTCAATAAAGCGTTTAAATGATGTAATTAATAACTTTATTTATTGTTAATGAATAATTTACTGCAGCTGCAACAAAACAAACCACTCGATCAAAACCCTTCTGAGTTTCAAGTCCTGTTCATTTTCTTCATAAACAATAATTGAAAAAACTGAAGTGATGTGATGTGAAACTCTCTTGGTTTAATCAGCAGCACAAAAGATGTTAGAGAATATATGACACAATTCAACACCTAATGCAAAAAAAATAATGATGTGATTTCTCGGCGACAAATTAAAAATAATAAAAAAGTCGTGGCCAAAAAAACATAACTAAGAAGAAACAAAAAATAAGTTTGTAAATAAAAAAGTATGTGCATTCTGTGTCTTATGTAGAGGAACAATGAAGAGATCAATGAAACAGAAAGTTGTAGCTATAATAAATAATGATACATTTTGTCACTTCTCCAGAGTCAGAAACTGATGAATGCCTTTATAAGTGTTGTCGTCTGACGTTGTGTCAAACAGAAGTAATAAAGTCTCTGTCGTTTCTCCGTCCGGTGTGATCAGAGAGTCTGTTTGGTTCTTATTGAAGCTCGTCTGATCGTTTCCGCCTCTGTCGTTTCTCCGTCAGGTGACGTCCCTCGGTGTGGCCACGTTCAGCCTCTGCGCCCTGAGCATCGACCGCTTCCACGCCGCCACCGGCCCCGGGCCCCTCCAGACGCCGCGGGTGGAGCCGTGTCGGTCCATCCTGTCCAAGCTGTCCGTCATCTGGCTGGGCTCTCTGGTGCTGGCCGCGCCCGAGCTGCTCCTGTGGCAGCTGCTGCAGGAAACCGTCAGCCTGCCGGCGCCGCCCAGCGAGCTGCAGCAGAGCCGGGCGGCCGGCTCGCTCATGGCGGCGTTCCGAGCCCGGGCGGACGCGTTCAAAGTGGACGTCTGCGTCCGCGAGCCGTCGGCGGAGCTTCCGGAGGGCGTCTACTCTCTGGTGCTCACCTACCACGAGGCCCGCATGTGGTGGTTCTTCGGCTGCTACCTGTGTTTGCCCCTGCTCTTCACGCTGGCCTGCGACCTGGTGACGAGGCAAGTGTTAGCCCAGCGCCTGCAGCAGAGGCCCGAGGGCGACAAGGTGACCGGCAGGTGCTCCTCCTCCTCCTCCTCCTCCTCCTCCTCATCTTCCTCCCCCACAAAGAAGAAGCAGCACGCGAGGGAGCAGAGGCTGCGCTCCACCGTGATGGCGCTCACCGTCCTCTACGTCACGTGCAACCTGCCCGAGAGCATTTGCAACATCACCCTGGCGTACATCTCCGCGCCGGCGTCCGCGATGCTCCCGGCTCTCGTCCTGCCGGCGCTCGGCCTGGTCGGTCAGCTCCTGTTGTTCGCGCGTTGCTCGGCGACGCCGGTGTTGCTGCTGTGCCTGTGTCGCTCGCTGGGCCAGGCCTTCATGGACTGCTGCTGCTGCTGCTGCGATGAGTGCCTCCCCGACGGCAGCTCCTCCTCGTCCTCGTCGGCCGCCGCCACCTCCACCCTCTCCTCGCCCACCTCGCCCACTCCGTCCTCGCTCTCTCCGTCCAGCAAGGAGGAGACGATGAAGAGTGTGTTGGGGACAGAGCCGTCCGTCTTCGACAGGGCGAAGGACTCTCCAGCAGCTGTGGGGACGCCCTGCTGAGGCCCGGGACCGACACACATGTACAACTCTAAAGGATTGTTGAGGTTTATTACAACGTTGATCTTGTTTTCCATAGTTTTGTGCATCATTTCTATCAGTGATAATAACAGCGTGGTTTTCAGCAAATTAATAGCTCCGGGATCTGGGAACAGGATGTCATCACTGTTTCTGAACCTGTCAGACTTTCTCTCTTTTGATCTCAGTGTAATTGCTATATTAAATATAGAATAAAGGGTAATATAGGTTGTTTCCTCCGTTCTCAGATATTAAGTCAATAAGTATCATGTTCTAGCTGATTTAAATAATGCACAAAACTATGAGAACGAAACACAAGCTGTGATAAACTGGGAGAATCTCTTAATCTCAGTCTGTGTGAAGTGACGGTGTGGAGCAGAAGCTCGTCCGACCCGAGTTAGATAACTGTAAACAATATAGTTCTTATATTAAAAAAAAGTATAGATGGATTTAATCCTGTTGTGGAAGGACTCAGTAGATTTGCAGTTTTTTTTGTGCTACATTTTATATCTTGTAGTTATTATTAATTGTCTAACAGTCATTCAGGATATCAGCGTTACCTGCTCTAAGAACTGTAAGAGACAGAAACACTGGATCATTTGAGTTTTAGAGGTTTTACTGTTAAACCGCAGATGAAGACGTTCTGAGATAAATTGCTGTTTTGTGAACTGTATTTTCTATGATTTTGCTGTCGCAGCACACACATGTACATGCACACACATGTACTCATGTACATTTACACGGAGTCTGCAGAGGATGTGAGACACCAGACGCCACGTGGCTGAAAACTGCTTCCTGTGTAGACGGCAGGTGAAAGACGTGGTCAGAGGTCAGAGGTCAGACATCAGAGATCGATCAGAACCGTGAGGCGACAGTGTGAAGTGTAAACTTCTTCTTTTTTTTACTTGTTTTATTACGTTTGGTTTAGTAAAGTTTGGATTTTCTTCAAGAAAAACTGTTTTGTCTTTTCCTGTGACTAATTCTTGTTGGTGTCTGATGCTCTATGTTTGTTCACAGAGAGTAATAACTGCTGAAACTGGCTGAGTTATAACCTTCTCAATCCATTCAGCAGATGAAACTGTGAACGTACTCGTTTCGCTCATTTTAAATATGAATTTACGAGTTTATAAGTTTACAAACTTAAAAAAAAAAAAAAAATCTACATAGTTATTTTTCAGCCGGAGACTCTTCTATTTGGATCACATCCGAATCACATCCATCTAATGATATTCTGCATTTTCTTCCTCTCAACAAATCAAAATGCAGAGACCAGAACAAACCAGGACCTGATAACACAAACCAGCGTGTGCAGATAAAGCTCCACTGTCGCCCAAAATTCTTTTAACATAAACACGTCAATGAGTCAAACTGTTGCACTGGGAGAAATGATGCTTCATCGTTTGTGGCCAGAAAAAGTCACCAGAGCATCAAAAGTGTTGACTGTTCAGACTCCTGTAAGCAAAGTTTGAGTTAAAGAAAACTACAGTGGCCGGCTGTTGTACGAGAATAGAGTGAAAGTCTTTTATAATAATAATAGTTTTATAATATTCGTCTTGTGAGTAGGAACCAATGGGACGGAGGCACAGTGTCACAGACCGGTACTGCAGGTCAGAGACGAACCAACACTGTTGCCTTCGGTCTGCACATCAGATTTGTTGTCGACGATCAGAAAACATAAACAATAACTCCGGCCACGTCTCGTACAAAAAATAAAACTCTAAAATTAGCCTCCTGTTTATTAAAAGACTATTACGTAAGATTCCGTGTGTGAATCCACACGCACACAAGCTGTCATCACTCTCTAAAATGTATTTATATTTTGTCTTAAAACATGACAATAGGATTTTCATGAAGTATTTGATTTAAATCCACAGGAATCCAGGTTGGATTTGAACTAAATATTGAGCTGCCGGTCGAGCAGAGACAGTCAGAGAGTGATGTTGTAGAAGAAAACAACATGGGAGAAGAGAAATGTTCCGTGAGCACGTGACGACCTTCTGCTGATCCTCGTGTGGATTCGGAGAGAAGAGAGAGACGGATCCTTTCTACTCTGATCTCCGTCGGAAGGAATGCTACGCTGCAGCGCTCCCGACACCCACCGGAGGAGAAAGACCCCCCCCCCCCTTTTCTTTTTTTGTGTCATCGTTCAATTATTGAAGGTCACAGCTTCACAATGACAGTTGGCCTTTGAGTCCCTGCAGACACAATGAAGCCGCTCGCTCTGTGACCAGTTGCCGGGGAGAGCGGACAAGAATTTCCCCTCGCTTGCGCAAGTGTTTTCAGGCCTGTTTCGACCTCTCTGTGTATCATATGGATCTTTGTTATTGTCTGCAAGTGTACACGAGGTCTTTGAGAACAGACAGACAACTGTGTGTGGAACAAAAGTCAGAGGAGAGAAGATCGTGGAGTTGCGATGAAAGATCCCCGGACGTCCCAGTTGAGCACACTGAGGATCTCCGTCGGGCCGCCGGGCTCAGACTGGACCAACCATCAGTCTCACGCTCCCATCATCATATCTGGGGCACAAGATCCACACATTTTGATCTCATTATCACAGTTTTCCCAATAATAAGATGAAGAGATAATACTGTCCCCAGTACTGTGAGAAAGTTTTAGGCCCGCTCAATGTTTGGATTGTAATCCGCCATCAGGGAAGCGTCTGATTGGTCCTCATGGAGAGAACCACGGTGTCTTCAGAGACAAGAAGAACGAGGAGTCGTGCGGCGGGTGATCCGACTCCCCACAGACCCTGAACTCAACATCACGGACCCCGACTGAATCCATAGGACGGAACGAGAAGAGACTTCGCCTGTCAAGTTCCTGGAGAATCAACGAGAACTGGTTCTGTTTTAATAAGACAAAGAACAAATCACAGCGACCATTGATCTTCCTCATTTTTTTAAAACTTTTTGCACAGTGCTGCAGATGAGATCATGTCTGAATCAGGCCACAGAATCAATATCACTTAGATTAAAAAAAAGTATGAACAGTTTGTGTGACAATACTGGATATTGGATGAGATACAACACATAAATCACGCTCTGTCATGGCCGTCGTCCAGGCTGAGGGTCGAGCTGTAATAAGAAATATTCTCTCTGCGACAGCAAACTTCTGACAAAGTGAACTTTGGTCTTGAAGTTGCTGAACTTCATAATTCATCGGAAAACCTTTGTTTTGTGGAACAGCTGCAAGGGAAACAGGTTCCACTGATGTTTTCCTCTTCTTGTCGTCAGTAGGCGACTTCTTATTTTTAATTTTTCTACATGTTTATTTATTTACTGATGTGATTTAGGCGCTGACGGAGTCTTCGACTTCTTCCTGGGCACAAACTCAGAGACGAGCGTCAGTTCTGAGTTGTCGTAGAAATAGGTTGGCTCACGTCATAGGTTACTCATCTCATGTTCCGTGAGACAAACCTCTGTCCTTTTCTAGAATGCTCCTGTAAAAAGACCGCGTTCAGTCTTGGTCTCCTCCAAAATACTTCTGAGTGAGTCGAACAAGAACCGGGCGAACTCTTCACATATTTTAATATCACACGGCCCAAATGCTCCACAGACATTTCATCAAGCAGAACCCAGAGGAGGCAGACTCTGATGCAGACTCATGTCGCCGGTGGACACCTGGAGACGGAGTTACACGTTCAGGGCCGGTGTGAAGTGGAGGCCCGGTTCTTTTGAGCTGAAATATTTGTCCTCCCACGTCGTTGTGCCTGGGCAAAGAGGAGGAGGAGGAAGGGGACGCTTCAATAAGGCCAGCATTGTTCAGACGTCCCCCCCCCTCTCCGGCTCAGAGAGAGAGAGACACTTGAACAAAGCTGCATATCAATTGCCATCCACCAAGGGAGTTGCTAAGCTACGCGACACCCACCGCCTCCCACCGGCTGCCCCGGTCAGCGAAGAGAGAGAGGAGGAGGAGGAGGAGGAGGAGGAGGAGAAGAAGGAAGAAGGGCTGGGACGCAGGGGAGGAGGAGGAGGAGTCGCCCCGATAAGCCAAAACCCAAACTCCTCGCCTCTCGGTTGCCTTGACAACCAGCGGAGGCACAGCGGCGCGGCGGCCTCAAGTTTGTAATATGGTTTAAAACCAACAAGGGCCCGGATTTGAACTGGGCCGGCTCCTGCTGTGTTCCCTGTGGGGTCATTCAGGTTCTCCAGCAGTTTCAATCGGACCTGTGAGGTCGAAGAACACCTGCCCCTCCTGCAGCAATGTGATTACTTGCATCAGTTTATGAATATCTTAAAGACAATACAAGAGTTTATCATACAGTGCAACATGTCATAGTAAAATGGACTGTATTTATGTAACGCTTTCTTAATCTTATCGACCACTCAAAGTCACATTCACCCATGTACCGAGTTTTCTCTGTCACATTCATACTTGCGCTATTGATTTATTCTGTCATAATAAATGATGTTGAAACTGTAGAGTTGGTAAAGTAAAGTAACTCTTCATATTACTTGAATGAACTAAAAAGTGGCAGTGAGCAGTTCTCAAAAATGTCAAGCACTTCCACAAATAATAAAAAGTTTGCACAACTTATTAAAATTGATTAATTTGAGCATTTGGTGTTCACAGTGTTCCAGAAGAGCGGTCAGAGACACACATGCGGACTGGGGGAAGCAGGGATCGAACCCTCGGATCGGACCGTCTGTACCTCCTGAGCCACAACCCGCCATTAATCTGCAGTTATATTTGAGAGTATGAACTATGAGTGAAATTTTACACTGTGTTAAAGGGAAAAGTACCAGCGATAGATTCATTGATTACTAATCAGACAAGCCAAGAGGAAGAAATACTATATAAGCTATAAGTTCATTTCATGTTTTAGTCACAACATCAGATATATTGTTTTAATGTGAAGCGTGTCTCCTACAGAGGGTCACGTTGTGCGCAGCCTCATTGTTGCTCATTCAACTAGCGTGTTTCACGGTGTTAGTCATGCATGAAGATGTTTTATTAATACAGTTTAACCGACAACAGTTTCTGATATATCATATTAATGAAGGTTCAATATTTCAGGCCTTTCAGCACATGCAATAGAATATATATGCATGCAACATTTTAAATAATTTGTTTCTATCAATCTTATTTATTATTTAAATGAAAATCAACTTGCAGTGATGTGAGACTCTAGTAACACTGTACAATATGATCAACCATGTGAAACTTAATGCATCAGCACAGCTCATGATGATTTAATGCATGAATGAATGAATGCATGATGTATATATAATAAATCCCCTTCACCCACCATTGAGAAAACATTAAGGTCATTCTGGGTTTATGTGATTTGTTAGCATTTAATAAAATCCTCCATTAATGAACATTAATTCACACTTACTTCCTACATTAGATTAATAAGCCGAGTCCTGCAGCAGTTTCCATCTGACACGCAGTTCAATTAAAAGAAAAGAAATCATTAAAATCAGATGTTACTGGGAGCAGTTTCTCCTGATCTGTTTCACGGAGGCTGATGGGGGGAAAAACGCAATGAAATTCTCTTTAATTTGATTTAATTTAATTTGGCAGCATATGAATTAATATGCGAGGCAGCTGTGAATTACTGTAACAGTCATTAACTGCTAATTCATCACTGATGCATTGGGGCTCGAGCGTTTGTTTACTAGAGAGCATGTGCAATCCTGGTACACTGTATGTATTGTGTTCACACTGTATATATATATATATATATATATATATATATATATATATATATATATATATATTCTGTTTACACACTTCCTTGTGTGTGTATGTTGTAAGTATTTATTACCTTTTTACTGAAGTTTCTATTTTGACAAATTCCTTGCTGCTGTATCATCAAATTTCCGTGCAGTGGGACTAATAAAGGATTATCGTTTCATATCATCTCGTATCGTCTCGAATCGTATCTTATCGTATCTTATCTTATCTTATCTTATCTTATCTTATCTTATCGTATCGTATCGTATCGTATCGTATCGTATCGTATCGTATCGTATCGTATCGTATTATTTTCATAATAATAATAATTTATTTATATTAAATTTTATATTATTTAAGTGTTTATAATAAGTTTTTTCCACTTCTGTCAAAGTTTCATTATCCTGGTGTGTAACAACTACAGATGCCACAACTGTCTTTGTCTCTGTTTCTGTCTTCCACTCTGCATCGTCACACAGAATCACAGCGAGTGTCACGTCTGGAAAAATGGTTTAAAACGTACGAAATACTGCCACTGGTGTCGACACAGCAGGTTGTCAACATGAAACACAGTTTGCGTTTCTTTTGCGTGTGTCATTTGGATCTTCGTGTATTTGGGCCCTAACTTGTAGCGATGTCCGGACTCCGCTGCGTTTGCCCTGACGGTTGTTTTGCGATGCTTGTCGTCGGGGCTCAGCGGGCTCAGGAAACACACAGCACCATGTCGGTGTCCGGAGGCCATTACCATGACGACAGCCCAGTGCTGATCAGCAATGCTAACAAGAGTCCCGTCCTCAAACGGCGACTTGATGCTGAGCCAGCGCGAGGCATCGGCCAACTGAGCGGTTGCTTAGGACCTCGGCGACATCAAGGGCCCGCTCTCATTCGAAGTTACTGTTCTATAGGTATTAGGGATTCAACGACAAACATCTCATCTCATGACGCGTTTGGTCCGGGGGGGACACTGGACTGGGCCCCGTTCCAGTCGCTGGGTTAATGAATTCATGGATCTGGTCACAAGTTGGTCAAAAAATAGAATTGTTAAACTAACGAAGGTTTTTTATGAAATTCTTGATGTTTTCTGTTATGGATACATGTTATAGATGAGTGTGTGTGTGTGTGTGTGTGTGTGTGTGTGTGTGTGTGTGTGTGTCAGATCAGCTGTTTCCTCCTGCTTCCTCTCGTTGTGCTGAACATCCTCACTCCACTTCCGTACGCATGGATTCTAATCGTTTCATCTCTCTCTCAGAACGAGTCAATTAGTACATTTCCACAAAAGAAGAAAAGAAAAGAAAAAAGATCAAACAATTCTGCTACTAATAATCTTTAAATCTGATTAATGTGCACTCCCCCCCCCCCCAACAGATTTCGTCAGGGTTCCATATTAGATTCCATGCATTTGAGAGGAGATTAGATTATGGGTTTTGTGATCATTCAAATGGCTCAAATGTTATTGAGCCACGACGACGAGACGAACCGCCTCCTGATCCGATCTCCCAGTTCATATTCGCTTGTTGATATATTTCTGGTTGTGAGAGAGAAAGAAAGTGATGGACGTGACCTGAGCGTGTGTGGAGGGAATGTTGTTCACATTTAGTGCAACTTTCTCGTAGCCTATAGCTGAGTATTCCCAATTTTAAGCAACTCACTCGACTACATCTCAGAGATCAATCTCCCCTTTTATTCACTGCAATGATGATCATCACGAGAATAAGTTTCAATGGACATTAACTGAGGTCCGGACACATTGCTGAACTTTGCCGGAGGGGCTGTGTGTGAGAACCACAGAACTTTCTCGTACCATCCCTCCGACGTACAATGTCCGGAAAAGGTCCAAATGAGCCCACGTGTGAATCCAGCAGGATGAACTCGCAGTGGATGAGTCGTCGTCACGTCCCGCCTCCTGCTGCTCCACACACACGCCACAGATTGACGTGAACACCGGCTGACTCTGACAATCTCCTGCTGCGTTCATCACGTGTGACTTGGCGTCCGTGAGATATATTCTACATTGTGATGATACTCGGGGTCCTCGTCGGCCCCTGGGCCCCCGGCAGGCTCGGCCCGCCCCTGGTCCCGGGGCCCTGCAGGGACTGTTTGGCTCCGAGCTTCTCGTCGGGACCCGAGCATCCGGAGGCTTGCGTGTCCTCTGTCAGCCGAACACAGAAGAGGTCCCGTTTGTTTCTACATGTCACCGAGAGACGGCAGGCGGTGGAGGCCCACTGGAGCCCCACGCAGCCGGCTTTGTGGGTGGGGGGTGGGGGGTGGGAGACCTTCCCGGCCCACATCCTCATTGAGCTTCTTAAGAAGACATGGGAAACATGAGTGAGGCCCAAATACAAACTGCGGGGTCCCTTTCAAAACTGAGCAAACAGAACTTCCATTGACTCGGCAACTCGCAGGGAGGAGAGATAATCTGAAGACCATCTCTCAGGAAAAACACCAAACGAAGGTTTATTCTGAATCAAAAGTTTCAGCATGGAGTTTTTATTACCAACAAAAGATTATCCACACATAAAGCATTTCGTTTTTCTATTCTGTTTTTTACTAATCAATATCTGAAGCACATGAATCTTGTGTTAAGTAGAAAATATAAAGTCTCTGCGTCTTTTGTCCAGAATGTGATGTGAGGAGGCAAAGAGAATTATTATTATTAATCAATCCTATTGATATTAGTATTGACTACAGCCAACCGATATGGATTATTGGGGGCTGGTGCTGAAACTGATTTTGGGGAGTGAAATAATTCCTCACGACAAAGAAATAATATTTTACACTTTAAACACAAACTTTACTATAAATAACTATAGATTTAAGAAAACATAAATATAACCAAATATGCAGAACTTGAACACAATATATAACATGTATAATAGAATGTAAACATTAATGCACATCTTTTCTGCGTGGTTTATTCTGTAAAATAAAACTTTTCATATCCATAAACAAAAAACTCCAGTACAACGGGTAAATTGTAGTAAGATTGCAGGTAAACGTTATGGTGACACGATGACGAATCTGGACATTATTATGATGATGACGTCATGTAAACTTCCTGGTCAACATCTGTAGGCGGGTGTTTTCCAGCTGTTGCGTTTCTTTCTCTGGCCACACGGGGGCAGCGCTGCTCCGCGGCAGAGACCCTCTGACGTCACACGGCGCTCCTGATGATGATGGTCAGAGGTGGTTCACAGTTATTACTTTAGTATTTAAATTAATATTTCTATTTATACTAACGCAGTTTTGATATTAATATTATTTGGAGTTAAACAGCAGAGAAGGTAACAGGTAACAGGGAAGCATACCATGACAAAGACAAGCAACTTAAATTCCGTCTCAACAAATTTGTCTTATAATACACACATAATATATATATGGAATATAGTAGAATTATTGTTATTATTGTTATTTTTTTGACGTGATCTACTTCGCACGCAGATTCGCATTGTGAGATTGAGAAATATTATCTGACGTGGTCCTTGAGGTTCTTTTTGTTTTTCTTATTTCTTTTTAGATTTTTTCCACTTCATGTTTTTAACCAGATTCATTTGTGCGGGTGGGAAAGGTTTGCAGTGAAGCAGCTTGTGAGGAGTCCTGCAGTCGACAGTGTGTCGCTGAGTCATGGTCGTCTGTGACTGTCTCTCTACTCTCCTGTGACTGTACTTGTTTCAGTGATTTACACTGACACCTCCCGTGTTTAATGCGACTACGTCTGCTCCTCCTGCCGCTGCAGGTGTCCCAGCGTTGTTTTGAAAAGAACTTTTGTGTATGAATGTGTCCACTTTTATTCTAGTGTCTGACGGATGTTTAATTCTGACCGACTCTCTAATAACTGCAAACTGTAAAACATCTGCAGGCTGCTGTTGTGAGGCAGGAGCACATTTTACTGCAGAGGATTTTCCAGAGGGCATTTTGTCCTTTCTGTGTGTGTGTGTGTGTGTGTGTGTGTGTGTGTGTGTGTGTGTGTGTGTGTTGGGTCTGAGGGTTGGATGTTTATACAGGAGGCCTGCAGCGTCCTAACAAAGACCAGCTCACAACGTCCATATTTAGACCGTGAGCAGGTCCAACGGCTCCGCTTGTTTATGACAGAGACACAAGACACAACCCGGCATTTTATACCCGCATATGGTGTGTTTGTGTTTGTGTGTGTGTGTGTGTGTGTGTGTGTCCGGACACGCTCACATGGTGGGCACTGAGTAGGTCCTCACTGGGTTGACTGTTCCCTTCAGGTTTCAACAGCCTCCATTGACTGTGACCATTCTGTGTTTGCATGTGGAGCCAATGAAGAGATGTCATTTCATGCAAATGGCGCAGGTGGCGCAGATAGACGTGGACGAGTCTAAATGAGTTTGTGGATTTTGTAATTCCTCTTAATACTCTTTGACTTATTGCAGAGGTTGTTTGGTCTGTCCGTTAATTAGTTTGTTTGTCAGCAGGATTACTGGAAAAGTTATGGACGGATTTGCATGACATTTTTTTTATCAAAGTAGGTCTCTCTCTCTCCATGGTAACGGGTGATGACATTCTGGGAGGGATCTGGATCCAGGGAGTCTTCTTCAGCATTGCGAGACGAGGGCAAAACTTGCCACCTTGAGTCATATCTACACAAATACATAACTGAACAGACGAACTGTCCAAGACAAAGGATATATATAAATAAATAAATAAATGTATATATATATATATATTTAATCAGGTGACGTAAGTTAAGATGAATAGATCGAGTCTGATTGAATGATAAAACAAGATAAGGTTGATCCAGTCTGATTGATGAGGTAATTAAGATAAGATTGATTGATCGCGTCTGATTGATAAGGTAAGATAGATTGATGGAGTCTGATTGTTATGGATAATCCTTTATTAGGAAAGAAAGACATCAGTAAAAAATGTGGAATAAATAAGTAGAAATGCAACATAAACATGAAGAAATATTAAAAATAGAGTGATATAAACATTGTAAACCAAATACATACTGTTTGAACAGAATATAACCTATGGGCTTGCAAACCTTGACTGTGTTTCAGCTTGTGTGTGTGTGTGTGTGTGTGTGTGTGTGTGTGTGAGTGTGTGTGCCTCATTGGTCACATGAAATGGTGTGTGTTGCACTTTGCACTCCTCGTTACTGAAACAGTAATCACATTACTGCAGTGCACTGCTGCCCACTGGTGTGTGTGTGTGTGTGTGTGTGTGTGTGTGCGTGCGTGTCTGTCTGTCTGTCTGTCTCTCTACCTTTTCTGTTTGAAGCCGAGCTGCGTTTAATTCCCAGCCTCCCTCCCCCTCAGAGACTCAACACTCCATCCCGTCCTGTCCTTCCCTTTGTTTCTCTCTCTTCCTCCTACACCTTCTCCCCCTCTTTCATTCCATCTCTCATCATCCGCCGCCTTCAGCTCACCAGCCTCCCAGCAGAGAATTATGAATAGAATTCAAATCAGTCGAGCTTCACCGTCTCCCGCCCCCTCGCTGCCTGGCCCCCTACACGTCTCTCCGGCTCCCCTTTCCAACTTTCTGTCCAACAGTTTTTCGTATATTGATCATGGCTGTGACCTCACACACCCACGCCGCTCAGCCTCCTATACATTAACCCTTTCCCTCTCTCTCGGGGGCCTGGTCGGCTGTCGGCTTCTCACTCAGCCTCGGCACCGGGCCAGAGCTCCAGGGTTCACCAACACCTCCGCCGCCGCCGCCGCCGTGACGAGATGTGAAACGATGATGTTCATCTCTGTGAAAGTCCCGAGGGAGGACCAGGAGGAGAACACCACTGCAGCAGCAACTCAACATGTTCTCCTCCTGTTGGTTCTACAACAGTAATCTGCTGCTGCAGTTGAGCTGTATTAAAAGAACAACGGATTTTGAAGAGCACATTTACATTTCAGGACTTCATCAGCGTGATAAATGTAATTGATGAATCTGCAGCATCGCCTGATATCGACCAGCGGATGTTCTCCGACTCGTCCACCTGCTCCTTGGAGAAACTCTGCTCTCGCGTGTTATAAATATCTTTAATATGATTTTATCTGCTAATGAACACATAAACTGAATCAATCAATCAATCAATCAGTAAATCAACCACTCAGCATCATCTAATTCTTCCCTTTCCTTCATCCATTTCGTCCGTTTCTTTCTTAATAATGTGAAAGGTTTATTGTTATGAGATATGTTCACACTATAACATGATATTCTAACATTATCATGTCAAACGTAGCGTTATATAGCAAAACACAAGTTTGTGTGTCGCAAGAGCGGGAAAATATCTTGTTGTAATTTCATATAAAAAATGTTATTTTAATTTTAAAGGTGACATATTATGCAAAAATCACTTTTCAGTGTTTGTGCTTGTAAGCGTGTGTATCTGTGGAGCTTGCCGACTTTTTCCTACACATCTTGAAATGGGTTGACCAATCACATGCAGACTGGGCCAGCTGGCCAATCAGAGCCCACTGGGAGCTTATCAAGAGAGGGAGGGGCTAAATGGAATCCAGGCGTTTTAGACAGAGGGTGAAAAGAGAGTGTGAGGACACTGATGCCCGTTCTGAACATTAGAGCATTTAAACCCTTATTAAAAGTATGTCACATTTAACATCACACTGATCCTTTGTTTTCTTTTTCTGTCATGGCAGCCGCACCCGTCCGTATGATTCTTTTGAACGACATCACGATATTGTTCCTCCACCGACCTGATTCAGTGAATAGTCTGAGTCAGTCGAGCTCCATTGTCTGACGACGGTAAAGGGAAGGACATGTAAATGAGGAGAAACTGAATTCTGCTGCATTAACCCAAAAAATTGATGATTGATTCCAAACACAAAAGCAGACCAGTTCATATGAGATGACATTCGATCCCATCTGAAGTCAATGTGTTTTCAACCTCCTCTGGATGTTTGCTGTGAAAGGTGTATGGGGGGTGGGGGGGGTCTCTCACTGAAGACGTTCATGTTGTCGCGCTGGAGAAGAACTACACCTGCATTCTGTCACGTATCTGCAAACCTGACCGGCTGCACGTCTCGGCAAAGGGCCGAGCGACGTGTCGACAGGACATCCGTTGCTGCAACACACTCGGAAGATGGCCGAAGGTGAGGAAAAGAAGACATTGACAGATGTTTCCACGTGGAGGCTGATTGGCTCCATTTAGAAGAACAGCCACCAGTTCATCAGCGTCACAGCGTGAGCACCGTGACTGCAGCACAGAGCTGGTTATATAATGAATGACTGTGGGACTCCCAGCCGCTCTGCCTCCTCCACTTCGCAGTCGGAGGAGACGGGGAGAGGGCTGGTGGTGGTGGTGGTGGTGGTGGGGGGGCTGCAGGATGGATGGCAGCTGGGGGAGGAAGGTATTGATGTTTGTCATTGTGATCATGAGTGTGAAGGGCTGGGGTTGGCCACCAGCTCCTCCACTCTTCAATAATCCAATAATTACAGGCAGCATCTTGACGGGGGATCCCTCCGCAGCCGCAGCCGGTTCCATCCCGTCGCCGCGGCGACGGTTTGCGCTGAGTCTGAGAGCACAGTGTCGTACGACCGGGGGCGACGCGGCGGTGACACCTCCCTCGTCCCCCCGTTACTCCTGTAACTCTGCAGAACAACAACACTGACACTTTCCATTAAGACTATTTTTCCTCGGCGTTGACAGTGTGCACGCTGCCAGAGCTTCCTCCTGCACGACTCGGGTGCACTGCCCGGATTGTGTGTGTGCCGATGAGTCCCACGTGTGACGCTGAACCTGCCGGACGGCGTCTGTCTGCACGAGGTGACCTCTGCACTAACGAGGGCCTGTCATTATTCCAGCGACCTGCAGGTGGCGGCGATGCGGCGAGGAACACAGCAGAAGCCGGGGAGGG